>NW_027495808.1:82500-233439 GCF_021521415.1 Bidens hawaiensis | reverse complement strand
AAATGACAAAGGCATTGTTGAGAAAATGGCTTTTCCTGGATGAAATACAAATTGGATTCATAGAGCATGAGAAGGATTTCCCATTCCTTGGTCGTTGCAGTTTATTTATGAATTTGTTATTATCTCAACATCTACATAGGTGATTCACTTAAAACAAATTTGTTATAAGTTTATCTCATTATATATTTAAAACAAATTTGTTATAAGTTTATCTCATTATCTATTATACAGCATATTTTGATGAGGAGTCAAGCAATGTAGCTATATGAAAGACCACGAAATCATATAAATATTTTATTTAATTTTTTGATTAATTTATAGTTTAATATTTGTTATAAATTTATCTCAATATCTATTGAAGGTGATGAATTTAAAGCCCCTACCCTTTCATCAATTTAAGATTATGAAAACTTGCTTTCTATTTGGTGTATATCATTATTGTATTAGGGAATATATTGAAATGTATATTTTTGTGTATGAATAAATATTTGTATTATATATTGTAACTTTAATATTTGTTATAACTTTATCTCAATTTCAAGATTATGTAAACTTTCTTATTTGAGAATATATAATTATATATTGATTTGTGTATATCATTGTATTAAGGAATATGTAATTATATATTGAAATATATATTCTTGTGGATAAATAAATATTTTTGTTATATTGTGGCTTTGTCGCTATTGTAATAAGCACCTTGTATTTACTATTTACTATGCATTGATAACAAAACGGTTCACAACCAAAAACAATTATAGAACACAGGTTTTGTGCCAGTTGTTACAACACCGGTTTTTTAACAACGTTCCTGTTGTTTTTAGTTTACAACAGTTTTTTTACGTTGTAATTTACAAATATATACACCGGTTTGAGGCTCGTTGTAAAATTTTAGCACCACCGTTAAGTGTTAACTGCCGTATAGATATAACACACCGGTTGTTAAACCGTCTTACATATCTGATTCTATCATTTGCAACGCAACATATATACAGTTTCCAAACCGTTTCAGATACATTAAATAACCGTTTTAAAATGGTCTTTTTTTGTACTAGTGTTTGAAAGGAAACGAAAGACTATAATTTAAAATGAAGAAGTGAGAACTCAAACCGATTGATTACTCTAAACTTTGTTATATTCAGAGATAACATAATACAATTTTCAGGATATATTCTTATGTCAACAGATAAATCTATCTCATGGAGGAGTCATAATAACAGCCACCTAAATTTAATTGACATAATATGTTGATTAAATCACAACGCAATTGTCAATAAATGTTGTTAAAATTTATCATTTAACTCATAAGTTTATTAACTCCATGTAAATTCTATATGGAAGACTTATTGTGATAAAGTCAGATACTATGTTTTCTCAAACAGTAACAGTTCGAGAGGTGATGCATTAATTTAGATATTTAATAAATATTCATTTATAACGAATTGAGGAATTTAAATTTTCGTATCGAATGAGTTCATGATACGCTTAAGGATCCAATAACTAAAGGTCTGTCACTCATAAGTCTTATGAAAATGCTTATAATAAAGATAGGATTATCGATGACCATGCATAATTGTATATCGTTATATGAATGAATAACTATTAATTTTCCTCATTAGTTCTGATTTTGTATGTCACTTAATATGTTCTGCATACATAATAACATATAGACAAATTACTATACAAATCAAAAGTTCTGAAGGGCTTATATGAATTTTTTTTATCATAATTACTTAGGTTATAAATAAGGACTGCAATATGATTAACAAGGGTCATGAGCTGATGTTTAATTAAAAAACTTATTTCTCTTCGCTAGTGTGATTTAAAGTAAAAAATGAGTGTTAAAGTCTGCAGACTAATCTAATGTTCATAATAAATGATTGTTCAGCCAAGTGTGAGAATGTAAGAATAAATATATGCGTTTATATATGGTCATCATTATCATTTATATAATAATATTACTCTTACTTGCTAATCAATGGTTTCCCATTGGGTATATGGGTGTATATAAATATATGGAGAGAACAATTAACATCATAACATAACCCTAAAAACACACATACAAATTTGTATCACTCTCTCTTCGTACATTCGTTTTCTCAAGAACCCTAATTCCATCATAAACATACATCCTCAAGGGGAACTCGACTAAGCTAACAATCATTTCGTGTCGATCATTCTCATTAGTTGTGGCTACTCTCTCTATTGTAAAAAATGTGTTTTAGTTATACGTTTATCATATTATTCTGTTTTTTTATTACTAACGTGAAGAACTAATCAACATCTCCATTATTCTCTCCCCCTCCTTTTTGGAGCCAATTGGACTATCACACTATAGGCGCACATTAGACTCATTACCAATATGTGGTTATCCTTCTCGGACAATGATTTTTGTTGGAGCCTTGGAAATTGGTATATGTGACTTAGTCACTCTCTTTAAGTCAGTAAATACGACTGGTAATTGGTTTGCTAACCCTTGTAAATAAATTATATTTTAAACTTGAAGTTCATGTTGTTTAGTTTGAGGATCAAGATAAGATATTGATAATTCATTCCAAACTATCTCACCTTTAAGTTGGTTTTCCTTTGCCCCTAATGTTGGAAAAGTTGATATCGTAGCAAGTTAGTTCACTTTATACTAAATACAATAAAAAATTTAATATAGAGATTCTCCTTTTTGGTATTCAAAATTATTAGTATCATACCGCGTACAAAAATTAAAAAAATTTAAAAATAAAGTTACTTGGACGTAAGAAATCAACAAAGTTTCAAAGAAAGTGTCTTCTACTTTGTTTTTTACCGTAAAACTTGAACAATTGAATCTGTTAACGTTGGTTGAGGATTCGTTATAGACATGAGTCGTCCCTTAAGACATATATCATGTGCATTTTATTCGAAGAATGTGTTTGTATTCCAAGGTACAACAACTGGAAAGTATGTGTACTATCGGGAAGGCCTCTAGCACCCGAAATTGAGCCCTGAGTAAAGAGAAATAAGAATAATGTTGGACAGTGCTTTGTTGTTTTGGAGTGTACATGATATTTGAGAGTATACAAAGCATAGTTACCTAATTCAAGGTTCGCTCTGGTACAGGTATACAATTCAGGTACACGATTTGCTAAGGGTAACATATTCGGTAAGGAAGAGGATAGGCTCATTATGGTATGAACCGGTAGGTGTACCATATAGTTCGGTTTGATGTACCCAAATAAAAAAATATTATTTATAATTTTATATATGGGTGTGCGTGTGTGTGTGCATATATATATAATGGTAATTTCATACTTTTTATATAAGTTACAAAACATTAATTCAGTTTAATAAATGCCAAAACCAAAATAAAAATTCCATAATAGATTATCCATAATTCCATATTCCATACTTCCATAACAGATTATCCAAAACAGAAACAAAAATCTAAATTACTAATCAACATGTTGCATTTTTTTCCTTTCACGTTCTCAATGCCTTCATCATCAAGATCTTCCCAAGCCATTTCCACTGAGCGCAGCACATGAACCTTCTATATATGTGCTTTCCGGATTCATGTACCACCTTTTGTGACAACTGGATTTATAATAATCTGAAAAATGAGACTGAAGTCTACTGTTGGAGTGAATAAAGACAATTTTATCCGCTCTCTTGCAATATAAATGATTCCATTTAACACTGTGGATATAAAATATGAACTCTAATTTCTTTCCGCCTAAGAGCTACTAATCGGTTGAGAGTGTACTTTTTTTGCTATTTATGCTAATTCCGAAGTCTTTAATCCATATGAATCCCACCAATCAATTGCATCCATTGTAACGACACTGGCTCGTGTTGCGGATCAAGAATAATTTTTTTTTCATCTGGAACGCCGCAAGTTGTTCTCATAAGATCCTCCGTACATATTCGTTCTCCTCAATTCTTTCAAAAGCTTCCATAACACTGATTGCAACTTCTTTGTCATTGTTAGAAGCTTCTCTTTGAATGACACCCGATGCCAAAATTTCAAGATAATATTTATCATAAAATATTGAATTTAAAGCAAATCCTAAACAGTGAAGTGGGATTGTCATTTTCTCCCACTAGAAAGAACAATTGTTTTAAGTTAATAAAATAACTTGAGTATTTATTATCCCTCATAAAGTTTTTGATTTCACCAACCATGTTATACATTCTTTCATAACCTTCTTCCATTTAGGACCGTCACCATCACAAAACTTTACTAGTAAAAAATGGGTTTTGTAATTGTCAAGATATTTTCAGCATGTTCCTAAAACTCATCATCTTTAACTATATCAGTGGTTTTTGCCCCCCCCCCCCCCCCCCACCCCCACCCCAACTAGTCCAGCATTTTGTCCCCACTTTTTGCACATTCCCGCCTAGAATTGAAGGTTATGGTTGTGGCAAGCGCTTCTCTACAATCCAATAACCTCCCCAATAGTATATAATGTGATGCAAAACATGTTTTTGTAACCTTCAAGAACTCCAACTAAGAGTTTACTCTAAAAAAATGAGAAGGTGTGTGTGGTTTAGAAAATACTTGACAATTCCTTTACTTCTTCCACAAGTGTCTCTTAGCCAACAAAATTCCTTTTCCAGGTCTATAAAAATCAAATTTAAAGTGTGCACACAACTAGGGGACCAAATTATGTGTTTAAAAACCTTATCAATATCTCGCCCGTCTCCTTTGCAATTACCATGTTATCATTTACAACTCGAAATACATTAGTTGGTCCAATGGTGTTAATGGCTCAAAGAAGAAACTTAGAAATAACTACTCCCGTGTTTTCCAACCCTAAAAAGTTGTCCGAGTAAATAAACATGGCACCATGAGAACATTGATAAGTGGATTGTGTTTAACATTTGAGTACCCATCTTAGACGATTGAGACCTCCTATGTGTACAACGTGTCTTCAATTGGTGTTAGCTCCTTCTCGACATCCATTAGGCATTTATCAAGTGATACAGTTTTCTCTTTTTAACACGATGAGGCCGATTTGTATTAATCCGGTGCAAGCTTGATGGCATTAACCATTTCAAGAAATTGTAGCTTCCATAGTACATTGAAAAGAATATCGTTTGCACACAATCCTTGAAGGATCTTCAAGTCCATCGTGTTTCTCTCCAATATACCAAAAGATTAATCTACGTGTTTGGATAAAGACGCATTTTTGGAGAGAACCTAATTCTTTAAAGTTTTAGAAGCCCCACAACTTTTGGCTTCTTTAACCTATTTCAAAAGATGAAAAAAATCGCTCGATCCCTAAGTAGACTGAACATATTTTAATATTTGTTTTTCCCTCACTGTTGGCCCGAAGATATGGGTATGAACTTGGGCGTAAATGCTGGTGAACTTACCCTTACAGTCATTGCAAGTCCACTGTTTAAAACCATCGGGATTCCTGTTAATTGTTGTTAGAATTTAAAAAAAAATAACAGCTACATTTGATAAAAATAAAACAACAGTAACAAACTGATTCAAAACTTTCAATTATTTAGCTTAATCTTAAAGGATGTAACAAACTGATTCAAAAGTCAAAACGTTAAGTAACAAACTGATTCAACACTTTCAATTATTTAGCTTAAGTTTGGTATACAAAACTTCACTGATTCAAAACTTTATGCAAAGTAATTCAAACTGTCAGTTTTTAGTTTAATTTACTTTTCCAAAGAAACATAATTCCAGCTAAAAAGTGATAAAATATACCCATTAATATAATATATATATATATATAAGGGTGGGATCTAGAGATAACTCTTCTAAATTAGAGAACTAGAGAACTTCATTATATCCATTGATTTCACTTAATCAAAAGTGAAATTAAAGGGAAAAGAAAAAACAAAGAAAAGAAAATGTGTTTTATATAGAAAAGGGCAAATCAGATATTAAAAGTAAATCACATTCTCTGCTCACAAATATCGCTTCTCTCTATCCAGATCTCACACCATCATCCAGTCCAGAAACCTAGGGTTTCTTCATATCCGCTGCAAAAATTCGTCCGATTCAACGTGAAAATCAGCCGATTACATCGAAGAACACAATCAGGTAATCGTCTATGCAAGTTATCATCACGCTCTCGTTCGTATTACAGCGAATCAGCTAAAAAAAGTAGCCGATTCTCTATTTTTGTGCTTTATTTTTTGCAAATCGAGTAACATTCTGTTGATATTAGTTCGTATATGTCTGATTGCACACATGTAGTACACGAATTATTGATATATAACACGTAATCGAAGCAACATATGTTGTTATTGTGCGTTTCGGTTGTAAATTAAACGTTAATGTGTGTATACCAGTTCACATATGCAATATTACTTGAGTTTGTGTTTTATTTTGTAAATCGAGTAACACTCTGTTGATATTAGCTCGTATATGTCTGATTGCACATATTTAGTACACGAATTATTGGTATATTACACACAACCGAAGAAACATATATTGTTATTGTGCATTTCGGTTGTAAATTAAACGTTACTGTGTGTATACCAGTTCACATATGCAATATTACCTGAGTTTGTGTTTTATTTTTGTAAATCGAGTAACAACATGTTGATACTAGCTCGTATATGTTTGATTGCACATATGTAGTACACGAATTATTGGTATATTACACATAACCAAAGCAACATATGATGTTATTGTGCGTTTCGCTTGTAAATAAAAAGTTAATGTGTGTATATCAGTTCACATATGCAATATTCTTTGTGTTTTTATTTTATTTTATAATTGAGTAACAAAATGTTGATACTAGCTCGTATATGTTCGATTGCACATATGTAGTACAAGAATCATTGGTATATTATACACGATTGGCACAAATATATGTTTTTATTGTGTGTTTAATTGGTTTTTAAATCAAGCATTATTTCATGTATATCAGTTTACATATGCAGTATACTCTGTTATTTTTTTTAAACCAAACAATAAAACATTGATATAAAGTTACTATTTGTTTGATTGCATGTTCGCAGTACATGATTGATGTGATTGATTGAATGTTTTATAGATAAGTTCGTCAAAACACGATAATGTTGTCTTACATGATCACATATGTATATAAATGCATAGATGTATTACATTATAACACGAATATAGTTAGAACTCAATTAAATACCACTAAATGCTGATAAATAAAGTGAAATGAAAAGGAGAAACCTTGTGGGTTTTTTTAAGAGGGGGGGGGGGGGGAATTGGAATTAAGTAGATTTAATCCATCGTGTCCATCTACCTACTCAATCTTCATGCAGAATCAAACCTTCTCGGTCACTCTGTAAATCGGTCGATCGATAATCTAATCCATCTAATCCATCACGGAATCAAGCAGAAAATTGAAGAACACTTTCAGGTAAACGTTCACAATCATTCAATTAATACATATAAGTGTTGATTAGGTCTATTACATTTATAAATTGTCAATACTCTGTTTTTTGGGTTGAATGAAGATCAACATAGTGTCGACTAAAAAATACTTTTTACATTGATTACTAGTGAAAGTTAGGAATGATTTGCGTATGCGGTATAGACATTGATATCAATTTAGATGTCTTACATGATTAGTCGAATATTACATATATGTAGTACATAAATAATGTATTTTACTGCATACTTTTATCTATATTGCACATATGTAGTATTGAACGTAGTAATGTTAATGTAACCTTATATGTTTAGTTATAATATATATGTGTAAATGAACTCGTTTTAGTTACATGCATATATGATTGTTCCATTTTGGTGCTAAACTGATCATTATAAGCTTAATTTACCATTTGATTCGGTACGCCCTCCAACTGTTTGATGAAATGTCTATATGAACTTGTTTCGGTAATCACATGTTTAATCGATTATTATTACATAATTCTTATTTAAGACTTTAAGCTACTTATTCTTTATGGTAAAACATCTCGAATAAAACATGCTATGGTTATAGTTGTATATTTTAGTTATCGGTACTTGAATCATAACTCACTGTCATGTTAATTTTACCACATAATTATTAATTTATGTAGTTTATAAATGATGTATTTTACTGTATAATGAGTTATATTGCATATATGTAGTTTTGAAATAATAGCGAATGTAAGTGTATATGTTTAGGATTACATACGTGTAACATGTTTGAACTGAACAATGTTAAGTGTACCATTTATTATAATTGATTATGTGTATTACTTTTGTATCATTTATAAATATTAATGATTTTTTTTAATATATTATTAGGTGATGAAGAGCATCAAACAAGGAAGGTATAAAAAAACAGAAAGAAAGAAAGAAACTGAGGTGTTGAAAAAGACATGTCAAACGAGGTGAAAGTCAAATAAGATACTTATTTAATGTATTAGTTTCTTAAATCATTTTATTCAAAAGTTTATGTCATTATTAAAGGAAATAAAAACTAAACATTTTAGACAAGAAAGCATTTTTTGTCATATCAAAATAATATGTTTTGATATTTTACTTGACCTTCAGGTTTATACTTGGAATAGGCTTAATTCTGAACCATACGAGGTGCTTTCTGGCCATTCAATGACTGTAAACTACGTGAGTTGAAAATCTAAGAGACTTCAAATGCTAGCATTTACGAGTGATGATCGAACGTTTAACGGCCCACAATCAGAGAAGACATGTAAATTTGTAGTTAGTCAAAATTCAAAACATGTTTTGTGTTCTATATGTTTTCTGTTGATACACAGTATATATGGATCCATATGTTTTTTGACTTCCTACATTTTAGTTCTTATGTTCATAATATAGTCATTGTTTCTATAATAGATTTGTGCAATTTAACGTGGCATCAAGAGACAAATGAAGACAAATGATGCTTATGGACCAGAAGTTAGAAGAAAAAAAAAGGCAACGCACCCATGTATAAAGACACTAGAGAATACCAGACTCGAATGCAGTTTGTAAAGGCAGAATAATCTGAAACAATTTTTTGGATAATGACTAAGTTTGTGTATATAGCATAAAATCTTTGTGTAACTCTAAAAATAGGTTGTTGTTGCCTTTATTTTAAGCTCTTTGTTGAGATTGTCCTTGAAATTGTTGTTGTGGTAATGAAAGATCTTTTGATTGGTTAAAAAAACAAAATTTTAATTTTCTGCTTATGTTTGTTTGATTATAGTTAACAAATGGTGTGCAAAATTTCATGCTTTGAAATGCGAACTCGTCCGTCTTCACGTCAGTTGTTTGCTTGTGTCAATGCAATGTCAAATAAAAGGAAGGACAATGTGAATTTTATGTGTACTGCATATATGTAATATAGTATATTTGATGGCATGGTTTGGATAACTTCTGGTTATATCACTCGTATGCATTATTGTGATTGCATATATGTAGTACTTTTGTTTCATATATTTTTTAAACAATATAATATGATTGTATTAAATTTATTAATTACTAATGTCCTACATATATGTAGCACTAGTTTATGACATATATGTATTACGATTGTATCACGTATTAATAATAATTGTTTGCTTTAATTTCTAGTTAGGTATATTCAATGTTAAAATTCACATGGAAAATTTAAAAGCATATGCTACACATATGTAATACATACAAACATATAAGGCTGAATATATGTTGTGAATTGATTAATAATCATGCGTAAGGTATGATTAGACGATAAATTACTAACAATCTCGCAAACATTGTTGACCAAAATCAACTAACATCGCTGATTTTAAAAGATAGAAATACTTATACAAATACACAAAAAAATATGTCTGCACATATGGTCGATACGCGCGAAATCCGTGTATGAACAAAAATCTGATTTATCATGTGCATCAAGGTTAACCTACACATAAGTCACGTATAACACATTAAAACATATTAACATAAACTATATAAATATTAGGGGTGTGCACATTTAGGTCCGGCCCGAAAAAACCCGAAGAACAAGCCGGAAAAAACCCGAACCTGGATCGGCCCTATTTACAAACTTATATAGTTGGTCTTTAATATCATTCAAAATCGGTTCCGGGTCGGGTTTGGGTCAGGTCCACTGAAAACCGACTAAAATTGAATAACCGATTATGAACGTTACTTGACTCAGCCATTTCATCAAACAGATGGCGTGCGCTTACAAAAAATATTGCAGAAATACATAATGAATTGAATTCATTCCCTAATTATCAAGTTCACAATGAGATGATGAATTTAATCAACTTAAGTAAATAAAATAAGAATTTTATAAATTAATTGTACTCGGAGGTTAATGGCGAAGAACATAAAAAAAGTACTGGTAATTTGAAGATTTGATTATGTTTGTGTGAATCATTTGAACTCACACCAATATCAACAAAAGATCTCATCCACAGAAGGTAAACGCATATCCAATTCCAGGCTATAAACTCCAACTGTTAGCGTTAACTGATTAAAATATCGGGTTCGGTTTTTGTTCTAAGACCGGAAAACCGATTCCAGTTAAGACCGATACCGGACCTGCTTTAAAAGGTTCGGTTTTCGGTTTCATTTATTTGCAATTTTCGGTTATCGGGTCGGGTAATCAGCTTTGCATAGCCCTAGTAAATATATTGTGAATAGAACACAAAGGAAAATAGTTACCTGTTAGGCGGTCGTAGTTATATTGCTTACGTGTAATATACGTTGGACTCGTTTGGGAAGTCCGTTCAAACATATTATGGTATTTTCCTTGAGTAATAACTATTTCTAAACAAATACATGTCAATTTAATATCTATTAATCACATGTAACATGATATTGCATATATGTAGTATACAATCCGAGATTTTACCTTATTGTTCAACACCATAAAATTGCAAGATATTACCAGTGTAATTGCTAGAACTTGAAGCAATATCAACATATGAGCTGGAATAGACATCCTGGTCAAATAAACCGTATGTAATTTTATACTGCATATATGTAATACATAACATTATATTTCTTGTATGTAGTATATAATAATTATGGTACCTTGTTGAGCAACACCGGTAAGTAGAAAGGAGCTCAATTGGGCATTCTAATCAAATAAATCATTTGTTATTTTACATTGCATATATGTCATACGTAAAATTATATTACATATATGTAGTATAAGAACAAGATGTTACCTTGTCGATAATCACCATTAGAGTGCAATATAATACAATTATAATTGACCGATTTTGAATTAATAAGAACAGATGAAATCAGTTTGGCACCATGATGAAACAAATTAGGGGTTTTCCATCAAATAACATCAAATTCTGACCTAATATCACCTAATTCTGGTATTATATGTCAAATTTGTTTATAGAACTTTTAGACGAAGCAACACCTAATCGATTAATAGTGAAACAATTGTAAATCAGTAAAAGAAAAAAAAAACATGACTAAGGAAGATACAATCGGAACTGAAATACCTTCAATTGCCATGTTAAACGATTGAAATCCATCAGAATCGATCTTCAATAGAAATTAAGACATGAGTATGGAACATATCTTCACTAATTATGGTTCAAAATTGATGCATAGGTTAAATCAGGGTACATGGGAGTACAGGGGAGACGTGCAGGGTACAGGGGAGATGTGCGTGCATCCTAACATATTAAATAGCAATTTTACAAAAATAACCCTCTACTTAGGAGTTCTCTAGTTCTCTCCCTAACAAGGAGTTCTCTCTTGATCATTTACCTATATATATATATATATATATATATATATATATTTATATAAAAGCAAATATGTAACATTACAAAATTTTAAGCTAATATACAAAGTGATAATCTAATGGCAAACAAAAATATTTACATGCACCATGAAAGGTTACTTTATTAATGAGTGATTTATTTGGATCTTTTTCTTCATATGGTTTTTTGGTTTGTCGACTTCCAGTTGCTTGGCTTGCCTTTGATGCAAACGTTGTCGAACTTTCTCATCATCAAGGTCAATGTAATCTTGTGTTTCACATACAAGAGCCTCACTATTATCTCTTTCAGTGTTTTTTCTTTTGCTAAAAGCATTTAAGTTTAGATTTTAGAGCATAACATTATAGCAGTAGAAGGAGAAATTGATCAAAATGGGTATGCAATGGAAGTTTATAATAGATTGATTACGATGGAAGTCAGATTAAAGCTATTGTAATATATTGATTGTGTTGGTAGTTGAAATTGCATCAAAGACGCAAGGACAACAAAAGTCGCATATTTTTTCCCGCATGACAATATTTAGCCTGAATAATTCCGCGCCAGTTGAACCAGACGAACGCCAACCATTCAATTGGTACGCTGAATTTATTGACCAAATTCGCTAAAACACTAATTTTGGAACACCGAATTTGTTCCATTCGAACACTGAATTCCTTTGATTGGAACACCAAATTCAGTCAATTGGTACACCGAATTCATTCAATAGTAGCGAATTTTGATTCGGTTCACCGCGATCCAATTCATGGTTCATAGCTATTATGACAAATTCGGTAACTATTACAAAGTCTCATAAGAGCTTGATTTTTTCTTTGTGTGTTTTTCTACTAAGTAACACTCAGGACCTGTTTAATTTGGGTTAAAGGAATGAAAGAAATAATGGAATGAGAAATGGAATGAAATAGATCATTACCAATACAGTTTCCAAGGGACATCACACTCAAAATACTGGACGGAAGATTCGTTCTCGATAGGAGTGTTGATGGAGCCATTTCCCGATGTGTTCTCGATAGGAGTGTTGATGGAGCCATTTCCCGAAGCATCAACGGAGGGTGCCTCAGCCCGTTTCTGCTGATGTAGGGCCGCCTCACGAAGGAAGTGGCCAGGCGACGGAGGAGGGGTGGCGACGATAATGGTGGCAGCGGTGGTGACAATTGTTGTGGTGGCTACGCCGACTGTGGTGGTGGTGGCAACGGCGGTGGTGGTCAAGTGATGGTGGTGGCGGTAGTAGCGCTGGTGTTTAGATGGTGGTGGCGGTGGCGGCGACGATAATGGTTGTGGAGGGGATAGCAGTGATGGTGGCGATCAGGTCGTGGTGGCAACGGTTGTGGTAGCGGTGGTAGCGCAGGTGATAAGGTAGTGATGGTAAGGAAGCGACAATGGTGATGGCGGTGGTGGTTAGGCAGCGGAGGTGGCGAGGTAGTGGTAGCAGTGATTGTGACAATGGCTGTGGTGGTTACGCTGATAGTGGTGGCGGGTGGCGGCGGAGGTGGTGGTGGCGGCGGTGGTCAGGTGTTGGTGGTAGCGTTGATGGTGGTGGTGGTAAGTAGACAAGTGGTGGTGGCGGTGATGGTGGTGGTTGTCGAGAGAGTGGGGTAAAAAAGGATTTGAATGAAAAGAGAAAAAAAGATGGGTGGAAGGAATGGTTTGATGGATTAAGATTTATTGTGTGGTCATTGATTTCATTTCATTGACCAATTAAAGTGTGATATTTGACAATTTTCAAACCTAAAACCCGACCCATTTTTTTTTAAATTTCAATATAATTCGGTTCTACATTTATTAATGAAAATATTGATTTTATGTCATTTACGATTTGTGTTTATAATTTATTTATCATGATTTATATTGTTGATGCTTACTTGATCACAAATTATATTTCATTTATTTATTAATCAAATTTTATCTTATCAAACATTGTTATTAACGAATCGTTGGCTGTATAAAGAGGCAGACATCTCTGTCTATTCTGTGCCACCACTCCATATTTACTCTATTGTAAACTAGCTTCTCCAATTTGGTGTTTTTTGCAAGTTTGACTTTCCAAAGTCAAACCGACCTCTTAAATCTTTAAAGTTTCTTGTTCTTAGTCAATCTTCGGGTAATTGCTATTTGTTTCAGTACTTATCTCACGTGTTGATTGTTATCATATTGTCAAACCAATTGACAAATGTGGTAACGACGCATTTTCGCACTCGGTTCTTTAGTGTTGGGTCAAGTTCATAAGTATACTTTTATCAAACCAAACTTCAGAAAACTGACTTTTAGACTTTATAAACATCATTTTCACAACTTAATAAAAATGTTGAACATAAACCCGACTCAACCCCAAAAATGAACTGAATTGATTATAACAATTATTATAAATAAATTTAAAACTAAAATATACTATTATTAAAACCACAACATGCCCTTTTCTTAAATTTTAAAAAGTAAACACTTCATTTCTAAACTTTATTTTTCTTACGAACCAATAATCAAACCCGCGAATCCTTCTTTCACCTTCTTTTAATTGTCAATATTTTGAACCTAGACTTTTCTAGTATAGGATTACTTGTCAAACCGAAGCCTCTCGGTTTATTCACTTAAAGTCGTACTTACTTTCTTTTCATCTCATCTTTACGTGCTTACTTCCAAGTAGGTTTTCATAACCTCGTTTCCATATTTTTACGATGTTTTGGGCTGTAGTACATTACGATTTCATTGTTATTTATTAAGTCGTGTTTAAAAACCAACAAATTTGTCATGCACGTTTCATTTATACATAATTGTTTATGAACTATGTGAATTATGTGCAACGTATTTATTGTTTTATTGTGATTGATACACAAACGCAAACGCAAAATCGAAGTGGGAGGGTCCAATGGGACCCGCACCACCTATTCTTCAACTTATATTGGAACGCATGGTGGTTCTCATTCACCTAGTACTTTGGCTTCGGTCTGAAGAACGATATGATCTATTTAGTTATTTGTTATTTCATTTACATTATGGTTAAGTAATATCATACATGACAAGTGAAATGTTATTCAGTTCTACCTATTATACATATATTCAAACTTATTAAATCTCACCAATATTATTGTTGAAAAATATTAATATTTTAAATGTGCTACAAGTTGATACGATTACGTGTGAGGACGAAGATAACATAATTTGAACCTTTAGGACTAGTTAATATATTATTATGTTTTATCGATGTAATGTTATTTATTTTAAACCGTTGTGTACTTACAACTTGATGGAATACGGTAAATATAATTGTCACTATAATAGTGTCTTCTAGCTATGAACAATCAATGTACTGTCCAATGTATAATCCGCTCAAGGTCGTGGTGTTACATAAACACCCCTTGTTTCATTCCCTCACTATAACATTTCTACATACCAAACTCTAAGTATTTAAAGGAAAATCATAGTTCAACATTTTTCAGGAATTTAAGTCATAACTCGTTTAATTCAGTTTGATTATCAACAACTAGTAATTCATCTACACGCTATGCGGGGAATTTAGTTTGTAAAACTCGGGTGTTGTGGTGATGAGTTAACAGGAATTCAGTTGGTCTTGGCTAAGTTCATTATGGTACCGGAACTAAACCTATAAAATAAATTCGATAAATTTTTATACTTAAAATTAAAAAAAAAAACATAAAAAAGGGTATCGGTTAAGATGTTTATTTAGCCTAGAAAACCCAAGCATTGAAACTCGGGTGTTGGTAAAACCCGCATGCTACAACGGCGAGTTGACTCGAATTCGGTCAGTATCAGTTACATTTGTTACGGTATCGGAACAGAAAAAAAAAATGAAAGTTTAGGTAAACCAATAGGGTGGCATCATTCATTAAAACTCGAGCGTTGGTGAACCCCAAACGTTGAGCCGTTGAGATGCTGACAACGCAAATTCGGTTGGTTTATGTTACGTTCTTTAAGATACTGTACCTAAAACAAAAAAAAATAGCATTGGTAAAACCTGAGCGTTATCGGTCTTAGGCGTTGAGATAGTAGGCGTACATGATACAGACTGTTTTCGTTACGTTCGTTACAGATATGTAACTAAACCAAAAAAGAAAAAACAAAACTAGTGTCCTAATA
This sequence comes from Bidens hawaiensis, assembly GCF_021521415.1. NCBI lineage: Eukaryota > Viridiplantae > Streptophyta > Magnoliopsida > Asterales > Asteraceae > Bidens > Bidens hawaiensis. The sequence continues at coordinate 217,701 of NW_027495808.1, read as the reverse complement.
TGGTGCCGCTAAGTGAACCGATAAAAGCCTCACGGCACCAAGCTTCTTATTTAATATACTATTAAAGCATTAAATATTTCCATAAATAATATACATTTTCATAATTCTTTTGTTAATAAAATAATTCAAAATTATATTAAATTACATTATAATTATTAATTATATATATATATATATAAAGGGATGTTCTCCTCTCACAAAAAATACTATTCCATTAACTATTCAATTTAATAATACTTTATTATATTTTATTTTTCTTATTAATTAACTTTTACATATATATATTCTAACTTTTAAAAAAATAAGGGGACATGGGTGGCTCAATGAAGAACGATTAAGATCTTTGTGATCTCTAGTTTGATCTTGAGGACGTCCAGGTTTTATCACCAGTGGGCTTTCGGGCAGGTGAGTTTTTCTGGAACTGGAGATAACTTAAAGGTGCCTAAGGGCTCCATACGATTGGGTTGGGCTAGCTGGTGGTGGTCTTTTGCCAATGGGTCACCCCATACAGAGCACTTAGACATTCTATTTTTGTTGTTATTTTTTAAAGGAGATCTATACACTATCACTTGGTATTAATTCCCTTTTCTTACTTTTTTCCAACTAATTATAAAATTTAACAAACTAAAATTTTAAACTTTAAACTTGAACAAATGTCAGTTTTACATTTTTATTTGTTGGTTAAACTATTTTTTTTTTACTTTGCTTTTGTATTTTTTATAGTTGGTCTTACAATGACCGAAACTTTTATCATGATTTAAAAATATCCTGTTATCACATATTTTTATATCCACGCTTCGCCTTCAGAATATGATTGCGCCTTAATTTAAAATATGTTATGTTTTTTTTCTTATAAATTCATGTTTACGAATTTATGTTGGTGCAGCAATACTAACAGAATTTGCATCGGTTCGCAACCATAACGTGTCGATTTATATATGATAATTTGTTGTATTTTGGCATTGATGAGTTTATTTCTTTTGTTTAGTTCCAATGCCTTAACCTGATACAGGATAAATTCGCGTCAACTTGCAACGCTTTCGTAGTTTAACGTTTTGATGTATGTTTTTTGTTCGGTTCAATGGTTCCGCAGCGAAGCCCGGGTCCTAAATCCTAGTATAATGCATTAGTTTTTACACACTGTATTTACATTTCTCTCCTACCTAACACGTGGTGCTACTTCTAAGTTCCTACGCATATTTACTTCAATTTCCTGTCTTTTTATTGGACCATTTAGTATTTGTTCTCTCACATTACACACCTCAGTTTACAATAGTGTAGCTTATATCTGCTCCTACATTGATAAATAATCATAAATTATTAAATTTCATGTAAGATATGATTCACGTTTTCTATTGATCTCTTTTGTAATTTTCTTTCATATGAGTCTCTGTATTAATATAATTATATTGTTACAACAAATATATAAACAGAAGTAATAAATATTTGGCACTAATGTTGAGACATCATAAACGGTAGCATACTAATTAACCATCGCTAATACTCTTTACGTGTTTAGCCACAACTAGACCCGGCCAGTAGCAATGTGTCAAGTACCCACGCCTGGGTCTCAACGCTCGGGTTTTACCGATCAAATAAACAGCATATAACCAATGTATTTTTTTTTATTATAAATATGTTAATTTGACGTATTTTTTAGGTTTAGTTTTGGTACCATAACAAACGTAGTTAATACCTACCGAATTTGCATTGACCCGCCACTACAATGTCTAAGTTTTAACGACCGAATTCGCCGCGCAACGCACGGGTAAATTTTACTAGTTTAACTTAATTACATTCAACATATTTTAATTTACTATAATAATAATAATACATGTGTTTCTTAATGAGTTTGGGTTTTTCTTTTTAAAGTCTCATGGTAGTTATTTTTAATTTTACTTTCATTTCGATTTTTGTTTGGTTTAGTTTTTATAAGTTCGTTTGTTTTGTTTCAGTTTAGTTTCGGTTCGATTTCGTTTTGTTATTTCCAGTTCGTTTTTGGTAGGTTTAACTTTATTTAGTTTTTCATTTTGGTTTTTATAGTTTTTATTTTTGGTTCGGTTTCAGGTTTATCGGTTTAGTTTTTCAGTTTCATTTCGGTTTTGTTTAGTTTTATTGGTGTTTGGTTTTATTTAGGTTTTCGGTTTTGGTTTTGTCAATTTCGTTTCGTTTCAGTTTGTATTTACTTTGTTTGGCGTTTGGTATAAGTGCTTACTGAAAAATGAAAGAATATGAAGGGTTTACAAATTAAGTGAAAGGTTCACATGAGTTTCAAATTTCAAGTGGGACGAAGTCATTGAAGATTTGTATTTATTTTGAATCTTCAAAGCTAGTAATAATGAATTCACATTTGGTAGAAAGAATTTCAAAACCTAAATGTTGTATATGTTATCCTTTATTTTTCTCCTTAGTCTTCAACTGTGTTATTTCACTTTTCATTTATGCAAATGTGTCATTTTAGAAATGTTCTTATAAATTTGGGCTCGGGTCAAAATGGTCAATTTTAAAAGGGCACCAGTTTAGTACTGGTAAACAAGTCAATATGAAAAGATATCGATTTCGTTCTGGTTTCAACGGGTATTTTTAAAATCGTATCGATTTGGTTCGGGTCATAACAAGTCAACTTTAGAAGATATCGATCAGGTTCGGGTTAAAATGGATCATTCTCAAAACGTAATGATTTGATTCTGGTCAACACATGCCATTTCAAAAAGGTTTCGATTTGGTGATGTTTTTAAATACGCTTTAGACGTGTTTCAGTTTATTACGGTGCAAGACTTTTCACATGAAAAGTAAAAACAGACTTCTTAAAATATCCTATCTACGTAGGTGAAACTAAAGAATGAGGCAATGGTACTCAAATAGTTAAAATAGGTAAACCTCGTGAATGAAACGGAACTTGATTCTAAAATGTGAAAAAAAATCAAACACTGGATGAAGAAACAAAATTTTATAAGGTATGCGTTTGACAAGATTTATTATAGAAACAAAATGTCAAAATCGTATAAAACTCGTCATACTCTTGTCAATTTGAACAAGTAGAAGGTGACTTGTCAAAAGGCTGGGCTTGTAGACAAATATATTTCGTCGTGGGCCAAGAATAAGCAGGCCTAGTGTGACATGTGTTGGCATTTGAATAATTTTGGGTTTCAGAAAACAGACCCTGATGTTATGGTTTCGAAATTCGATATAAATTTCTGAATTTTCCGTGCGTTAATAAAATGTTGCTTTTCGCCTCTGTTTTTTCTTTTCTTATAAGTTTACTAAATGATGGCGGATTCATATTGTAATGAGCACTCACCTCAGTATCTATATATTAACTAAAAGCATTATTCTTCCTAAAAAAATTGTTTGTACTTTAATACATCTCGCGTTATACTCTCTATTTATATCTGTATCTTACGGATAAACATTTATTTTATAGTTATTTCTCTTTTCTATAAACTCACTATATAAAGAAATCAATAGTATCCCTCTATAAAAAGAGTTACTATTACTCCTTACTATATATTTTAAAGAATGAAGAATGAGATGTATAAGCTAAATAACTGAAAACTATATTACCGTACATATTTAAGAGATTAATTAAGAGTAATATAGTGCGTAGAGTGTGAATGTTCTTACGGTGGGCACATACCTAGCATAGCAGCAAATAATAGAGAAAGTATTCTAAATATTAGCCCAATATTAACTAAGATTGGGCCACTTCAATTAGGTCGGGAGTTGGGGGGCACTATTTTAAGGAAACATTTTCAAAATGTTTCACTAATTGAGAAAAGTTTAATTTTTATCCTTGTTTTTCAGAAATGTCATATATAAACACATCTTTGACGATACGTTTGGTCTCAATGCGTTTTTTGACGACATGTTTAGACTCAATGCGTCTTTTACAGCCTGTTTTGCCACAATACGTGTTTTTCACGACCTGTTAGCCTCTAACGCGTCTTTCATTATGTGTTTGGCCTCTTTTTTTTTTTTTTTTTTTTTAATTTTACACTATTATAACTAATTTTACTCATATTTGTTTTCTCTTTTATGACTTTTAATATATAAAGTTATATATAATTTTGAATATGTCGTTTTGACGTGTTTATAATTTTATTTACATTTTGTCATAAATTTTACTCAAAACCTAGCCGTGTCAAATTTATATCTAAGGGTATGTTTGGTTGGAAGTAATGAAATGAAGAGGGAATGAAATGAGAAAATGAATGAAATGAACAAGGGAATGAAATGGATCATTACCATTTATTTGTCTTGTTTGGTTAACCTATGAGAATGAAATGAATAATACTTTATGTTGTTTGGTATAAAAAAATTGTATGAATGAAATAGAAATAATAAAAATATTCCTATTCCAAAATATATTTATTTTTACAAAAAAAAAAAAAAAAAAAAACTGAAATAGCGACGGTGGCGGCGACGGTTAGGTGGGGTAGTTATGGGGATGGTGGTAGTAGCATTGGTAGTCATGGAGATGGTAGGGTGCGGCGACGGTGGTGGTGGCGGTTATGGTCAGATGGCGGTGGTAGCGCTGGTGGTAATGTGGTGGCGACGGTGACGGTCAGGTGGTGGCGATGGTAGTGGTGGTGCTGGTGGCGATGGTAGTGGTGGTGGTTGCTGTTAGGTGGTGGTAGTGTTGAGAAAGTAGGGTGAAGGATGAATGGAATGAAAAAAAAAAGAGGGGGGGGGGTGAGAAGGAATGATTTTGATAAAATGAGATTCCAAGTGTAATGGATGATTCCATTCCATTGAGTAACTAAACACCACTTTCTTCATTCCCACGTAATGAATTATTCCATTCCCCCTGTCATTTCTGCATACCAAATGCTACATAAATGTTCAATAAATGTTTAATAAAATTTGACCAAGCTCGTTTTAAATAAAGTTTATGCCAGCATATACATAAAAATAAACACTTCTCAACAATATATTTGGAACTCTATAAATTTGTATGCACTAAAAATTATTAAAAAAACAAATATGAGTAAAAGTAATCACAATAATGTATTATTAAAAAAACAAAAACAAAACAATTAAGATGCCAAACATGCAATGAAAGACGCGTTGGTGGATCACAGGTCGTGAAAGACGCGTTTGGTAGCCAAGCGGGTCGTGAAAGACGCGTTGAGCATGCCGTGAAAGACGCATTGGAGGATAATAGGTCGTGAAAGACGCGTTGAGTATGTCATGAAAGACAATTATGACAAAACATGTTGTCAAATACGTGTTTATAAGAAATATTTCTGATAACTTTTATTTATGAAGAAAAAAAAATAGAATCTCTCTCCATTAATTTTAAACATTTTGAAAGTTTACCCTTATTACGTAGGGACCCATTACTGCTTAATTCAAAAGTAAACCAAGTAGTAGATGAAGTTTTGACTTACAAAAGCCTACTGCTCAGAAAGGCTTTATAACTTTCGACTTAAGTTGTTTCAATTTCTATTATTTTATTTTTTTTATTAAGTGTTTTGTTATGTCAAATTTTTATTACATTAAAATGTTTGTTTATACTAACTTGTTTGATGATGTTACTAAGCTAACTTGTTTGATGATGTTACTTTTATTATTTGTTTGTCAATACATGTTTTGAGTCATAGATAATGAAATATGTAACACTGGACCTGGTGTTAAGGTACAGAAGTTGTCCGTCTCAATGAATTTTTATTTTGTTAAATACATATTAAAATTCTGACTGGCCCACAAATTTTCTTTTTGACGTATAACACCCTAGAATTTTTAGAATGAGTGAATGAACCCTATTAAATTTAAAGATGAATTGTGAATAGAAATTAAAACAGAGACCTAGATGTAACAAATATAAATTTAATATGAAAATTTTATTTCAGTTAAATTTAACATAAAATTCACTTAAATTTGAAAATCCAAATTGTATTCTCTAACCCCAATTTAAAAGAGCTCAATTCTAACAAAAACCCAATGTTATAGTTAGAAGTTCACATGTTACATTTAAATAATCTTTAACCTAATAAAAAATTTAGTTAGGTATATCGTAGCTTGGAAAAGTGGAAGTGGGAATCGACTACTCGTGAGGTTGTGGTCGTCGCCGCATACCGCCTGCTACTCACGCCTAATATCTTTCGGTCGCTTTTAGTCTGTCGGTGGCTCTCGTCTCTCAAGATCTAAAATTTCCAAAATTCAAGTTTGAAAGCTTCATTGTCTTGGTTATGTAGCTATTATCCTATTTTAGTTTTTTAATGTTTAATCTGATTACTTTCCTTTATTTTAGTTAACTTATTTGAATAAGGTTTTAGTATTGTTGAATGTTGATGATTGATTTGAACATTTATTAAACTATAATGTGGGAATATATATGGATGGTCAAACCAATCCAAACAGCTGAACCGGACACGGGCCAAAAAGAAATATGCTTCCTCTGTTCCATTATAAGTGTCCTGGTTTAATTTTTGTAGTTTTTCTTGTTTAACTTTGACCGACAATATTTTTGTTTGTGTTATATAATACTTGATGCAAAATATATGAATTGATTGGGTTTTAAACGTATTTTACATTGATATAATTTTCATCAAGTATTATATGACACGAACAAAAATATTTACGGTCAGCGTTGCAAAAGAAAGACTTGAAAATTCAAATTAGGACACTTATAATGGGACAGAGGGAGTATTATATAGTGACAGTCAACTGACCCTCAAAATTTCTGACCCTTATAAAATTTTCTCAAGCCGCTGTAAATGACCCGCTATAAAATCCACCCCCCCCCCCCTTTCTGTCCTAAAAGAGGTTATGTTTCTGTCTTTGAACATAAGATCAATATGAAATCGGTTGAATGTCCATGTGTGATGTTTGAAGTATGAACAGGGGCGGACCCACGTATATTCGATCGGGTCCCGGGACACCAATGTTTTGAAATTACTTAGAGACGGTGTATTAAATTTTGTAAGGACCATATAAAAATTAATACTTGGAACCCATACTATTAATGTTGAACTAGTTTGGTGGAAAGTCTCTTGGTTTTTCTTTGAGAGGTTGCATTTTCAAGCCTCATCATACTATGTTTTTGTTGTTGTTTTTATATCATAGTCAATATTAGTTATTTAGTTAGGGTATTTGTGTTTTTCTTTAGTTTCCCTCATATAGCCATTATCACCATGCAACATATATAATAGCAATATGGGTTTTGCATATTCTTTTATTATTTAAATTGTGTATGTATATTATAATTCATCATTTATTTGTGTTAAGAGTTAATTTTTTTATGTTTTGGTCATGTATGTAAGACAATATATATAGCTTACGTTTATATTTTTTCGGATATGAATAAAAACGAGTTAAAAGTCTATGTTCTATCTAATTTCTAATCTAAATTCTTTCTACTTACTCGTTTCCAGTAACATCATATTTCCATGTTTTATTATGTTCCTCGCCTTGACTCGACCCGACCCGAATAACGACTGACCCGAAAATTTTTGTAAACCGAAAATATCGGGACCCCATTGGTTAAAAGTCATGGGTCCGCCACTGAGTATGAACATAACTAAATATGTGGTAAAACGTCGCAGTATGCAATGGTGTTTATTAATTCCTTTTTCCAATTGATTGACGGTGACATTGATAGAATAATCCCAAATAAAAAACCTTTCATCTTAGTCGAAAGGTCAAACACAAAGACAAAAGAGTTGCCGTAATGGTTGAATGACCCTTCTTTTCTTGTCTTCTTTTTGGAGTGGTTATTTAACATGAGAGTATGCGTACGTTGTCTGGTTTTCTTTTAACTATAGTTACATAAAACGAGAGACCTAAACATGCACTATTATACATAAAAGAAGATGATACACGACATTAAAGGTTTCAATGTGTATGACTTTTAAGGTTTTCACAACCATTTTCAAAACATGAGTAAGTTAAATGTCAATTTTTTCTTTCAAACACTTTGTTGTTCCAGTTTTACAAAACACTAAAACGTGAATAGGTCATTGGTAAATAATTTCGTATAAACCTAATCTTTTTTAAAAATTGAACCCATTGATTTTGTGAAAGAAAATTTTTTGAACCAATTTCCATCCAACATTTACCATGTGTTTGTTTTTTTATTTTTGTAAACTAAATAAAAAGGTTGCTGGTAAAGTTTTTTTTTAGTGGCCAACAAATATATATAGAATGTCTAGGTACTCCGTACGGGATGACTCAATGACAAAAAGCCACTGCCAGCTAGCCCAACCCAGACGTACGAACGCTTAAGTGCCTCCAATTTATCTCCATTTCGAGGAAAATCTCATCCACCCGAAGGCTCACATATGGTAAAAAACCAGACACTCAAGATCAAATTAAAGATCATAAAATCTCAGTTTTCCTTCGTTAAGCAATTCATCCCCAAGGCTAACTAATAACACCATTAGTGTTATTTCCAATTTAAAAAGCCCAGCATTTTTTTCCATAAGCCCAAATCTTTTATCAATGAAAAAAAACGCATTTTGTAATTATTAAAATATCCCAATTCTATAATTGTTAAAGTTATTCTTGACTTAAGAAGAAAAATTTTAACGGGTTATAGATAATTCTTGATAAATCATTTATTGAGTCTTCTATATATATTTAAATTGTGGAAAATTATTAGTTTGAATTAATAAGTTTTATCTAGGAGTTTATTTATTTAAATAGAGTTTGAGTTGGGTTATAATTAGAATGAGTTGAATATAAATATATGGTCGGTGGTCGGGGGTATTGTAGTTTGTGTGAATAATTATACACAGATCCAGGTGTAATTAGAGGTTCGAGTGGGGTTGGTGTGCTTGTTTTTGTTTGTGTTGTTACTGTTTTAGTTGTGTGATTTCCGGCCTTTTTTGCGTGCATTGGTGTATCTAGCATCTTGTTACTTTTATAAAGAAAATTTTTATTCGTTAAAAAGAAAAGAAGGTGAAATGTGACAAGTAAAGATGGGGCAGGGGCAGGGGCAGGGGCACCTTTAAGTAACAAAATGATTCTTGGCAACTGTTAAATAGTGAAAAAGATTTACTGTTTTTTACCTGTCATGTCATGTCATGTCATGTGAATTCAAGTAGCTTTATATAAATTAACTTTTGTACTTGGTAAATTGGAATAAAATGTAGCAATATGTATAAATTTGATTGGTTTTATTCTATTTTTCCTAAAAGAGGTAGTTTATTATGTAGGATATAACCTTGATTTCACCTATAAATGGAAACAACTGAGAAGTGTAAGGAGTGAATTGAATAAAAAGTTTAGAGATAAAAGAAGATTAATTAGAGAACACATTAAATGGTTAATTCATGTTAGGAGATAATTGTTTAGAGTTACATATAAAATACAAAATTTATTTTATTATGTGTCTGAGTATTATTAGGAGTTGGAGTAGGAAATAATTTTATGTTAGTAACTTAGTATAAATACATATGTAGGTGATTGTATTTGGTGTGTTTTCATTTTTGATTTTATTGAAAGCATCTTGATGAATGGTAAGTCATAACAAAATTATCAGTGTTGTTCATGTTACTTGATCAAATTAATTCCAAACACGTTCGTAATTATCTTTGCTTGAAATAACATATTGTGGAAGTATTTAATAGGATTCGCTGAATCTATCATAACTTCATAATCATGCAAAAGAATACCCATCCAACATTTAAGGGTTGTAAGTTGGTCAACTATTATGGGTGGGCCCAACCCAGGTTCTATTCAAATTCGTGTTGTACGCTCTTCAACTACCATTATTGCGCCAAAAGACCCCATCACCTTTACCTAACTTTGACTAATTGACTTGGAGTCGTGACGTTACAGGTTCCTCATCTGGATTATATTTTATTTTCTAGGGGTTGTTTGGTTTACATTTGGTGGTTATGTTAACTCGTTAGGGTGTACTCACTCACTTTTCAATTATATATAAAAAAAAAAAAATTCACGAATCATAGAATTTTAAATATTAAAAATTAAGTTGAATGTGGAACAAGGAGTATAATATTGTTAGAAGTAAATTGAGTATGTGGAAAGAATCAATGAAAACCCTACGTGATTTGTTGATTAGGTTTATATGCGGGAAGAATAATCTCCGGCTTTGTGTACACTCAAATGTACATTATCAAATGGAATTTTGTTTTTTCAACAAACATATCTTATTTGTCACGAGAAAAGTATGCATTTATATAAAGCTTAATTCTTAAGTTAACAAGGGGTTCACATGTAGTAATTTTACAAAATTCTTATTTTTGTCACTATGATTTATAGCTCATAGCTCATTCACTTTAAAATGGAATTTTTCACGAATAACCCATCTAATTTTCAATTTTATATAAGGTTTCGGCCATTGAGGTTGTAAAACTAAAAAGTAAGTTTAATTCCCCCCTTTTCTTTTATACTTTTTATCACTATTACTAGGTTATGTACCCATGTCTTACACGGGTTGGACAACTTAAATTTTGCAATTGATAAACTTTGATAAATAAAGTTGAGTAATACATTATGTAACTATAAAATTAAATTATAACTACTATTCATAAACTTAAAAACAAATCATAAATATTTAAATACTTCTTTCGATACAACATTAGATAATACACTAAAAACATGGTAGCAATTAAAGTAAAATAGTATTATGAGAACATAAACGGTACAATCAAAACAATACGGACCAACCATCAATAGAATAAAATGTTCTATTAGTTGAAGAATGTACAGTAAAGAAGAATCAATAAGGTTTTGATTGACAAAATATGAATAGAAACAAAGATAGTACGGTTATAGGTGAAAAGAAGGCGGGTCAAGTTCAATTAAAGATCCACGTGTTTTTAACAATGAACCCGTTGAATAATGAAAATGTTCAGTTCATCAAAATGTTTTAAAAATAAACCTAATGTTTTGAAAAATTAAAATACGTTTTGTAAAAACAATTAGATAAAAAATTAAACAAAAAATATATAAAAAGAAATTTAAAAAGTACGTATATTAATGTATAATAAATTGGAGAGAGAGGCGGGAAGAAAGAATAAAAATACATAAGAGAATGACATGTGACATGAATAAACTTTTATTTATTATATCGTATAGGTTTTATAGATTTGACCCAAAAAAATTTATCACTAAAACTCATTAATCATTGGGAACACTCCTTTCAAATACTAAAAAATTGTTTTTTTTCCTAAAGTAAAAAATTATCAAGGTGATGGATGATTAGACAGGCAATTAGGCAAAGATTGAGGACTCACTTAAACATTCTCTCTCTTCTTTCCTAATTGGTGACTACAACCCGTGTAACACTACCCTAACAGAAGAGAGTGGCGCACCTTAAAAGGATACCTGATTCGATTATAATGCCCGAATTACATCCTATTACCCTTATGAAAATATCAATTTTAGTAATCACTAAAATGCATCCACTTTGGATATATATAGGTCGTGGTTTTGGTTTCACGTGTTGATGGCCAAGAAGACTTTCGACACACATGTGCACTAAAAAACTCAGGATTGCTATTTAATTTCGCTCCCTTGATAGTGTCCAAATTCTATTACACCTAATAATTAAAGGTCCAATTTCGGCCTATTTTAATGTAAGGATCTGTTCTATGATTGTCATATTTGTACATGAAAGTTGTCAACCACTTGACGACAATTGTTTTTTCCATTATAATAGTTGTTAGTTTGTGACTTTATGTAGAAATAAAAGAAACTCATGTTATTCAAATATCCCAATACTTAACCTAGTACCTTACATATAAACGTATCTTTATTTTCTTTTATACCTCTACCAGCTTATCCTATAATATGCTGCAAATCCGGCCCTTAAGACTATCCGTAATGGAACGATAAAAGGAGGATTTGGGGCGACTTTTTTGGTGAACACCGCCCCCTCAGGCGATATTGGGGCGTAATATGTGTGTGTGTGTGTGTTTTGGGGGGGAGGCGACGACTATTCGTCGCCTGGTGTGTGTTTGTGTTTACTAATATATAACTATAACACCATTACACCACTAAACAAAAACCCACAATTTGCTAACTGTCCAAATTTTGAAAAGATGAATAAACAGGTTTATGTAAAAAGAATGCTATAAATATTTCGGAAGAGGTTATACTGACTGAAAAAACTGCATCTTTACAAAATTCATACCAATCTATTGAATTGTTTAAATTTTTATGTAAAAGATTTATAGGCGGGATTAACCATTTGAATAATATATGCACATCTTGATTAAAAGGAATTCCTAAGAATCCAACAAACAAAATAAATAGAATGAATATAAGTATTGGGAATAACATCGTATTATCCTATTCATAAGAATAAAAAGAAGTCTTGGTATTGCCAAATTACAGACAAAAGTATTGTGTTATTGGGGAAAAATCAATATACTTCTAATGTCGAATCAAGATCAACTAGGACATAAATAAATCATTGGGTCGAACTCTTCTTTGGTGTCAAGGTAATCGCGATGAATAGTTGATGCTAGACTGTCGCTATCTGGTAAAAAAAACAATTAAATCAAGTTCCTAATCACCTAAGCAAGCTAGGGTAAGTAGAATGTCGAACACGAGGAGTATGTGGTCAATGTAATCGTTCAAACGAGTTCTAATATTATGAAGTATGAATGGTAGTGTTGATCACACAAGCAAATATGATGAGTTTTAATACTGAGTAAACACTTTAAAAAATTCAAGCAATTAATAAAAGCAAATCACACTCGGGGGGAGGGGGGGTCAAGAATGCACACAAACAGTAATCTCATGCAACCTAACAGATTAACTATCACTGATTAACACGGACTGACTAACAAGCTAAACCTTAGGCACCAACAATCGCTAACACACGACACTAGTTATCAAACAATCCCTACCAGTGTGACTCAACTAAGGGCAATTGCATGCTTCATTGAATTCAACTAGTCAAAATAGTCATATAAACAATCATTATAGCAACCGGCAAACTAATTATCATTCTGATCAACGTAAACTTAAACCGACTGAATGCACAATAATACTAAACATCAATACTCATAGTTTAATCAAATAATAGTTAAAATATTCATTCTTAATACATGAGAAAACTGAAATTAATACAAACTCTACATCCCGGGTATGACTCAAAGGATTTAGCTGCGCATCGACATTATGGAATATTCAATTATGATGATAAAGAACATGGATATGATCTCGGTATGATTCGGAGTGACGAATTCGTCCTCTTGTAGCTCTAGAAACTACCTAGAAGTGGTTGTTGAATGATAGGGTCGTCAAATGATCAAAAACATAAAAAACCCTAAGTTTCCCGTCTTCTTCACCCATCGTGATACGCAATGGGGTCTTCTGGGGTCCATCGTGTATCGCGATGGACCATGGTCAACAAATAATAATTAATTCCATTGCGATACGCGATGGGTCTTCAGGCTTGCCCATCGCTTATCGCGTTGGGTCTTCCCATCAGCAAATAAATTAATTTTTTTTTCTTTTTGCGTGCTGGACGTCCCGGGTTTTCATCTTGTGCCTCAACAGGTCTGAATTAACTGCTTTAACATCTATGAACTGAAATACAATAAACACGTATGAAGTATCGAAGTTCTCAGAATAAACCGTTAAAATTAGCAAATAAACAAACTTAACTATATACATATTAACCAACCATCAATAGTCATCGACTTTGGGGAAAGGTTAGAAGAATGGGACCCATTATGGGACAGACAATGCATTACTGACGTATGATCATTACGCTTCAATCGGGTTATTCTAATCTACCTCTTAGAAAGAAAAGAACTTAAATCAAAATATTTAATAAATGACGATACATTTATGCAAAACTTCAACCACGAGTACACGCAATGGAACCATAGACAGTCAAGTGAAATCCAATCCAGAAAATAATTTGATCTATGGACAACATCGTTGTGGTAAATGTTGTAATGCCAGAGGAATCATTATTCACCTCATTTTGTAGCTCATCCACTACACATTGCCTAACAAGGCCGGTCCAACCACTTTTATGTCTTAAAAAGTGTTTTGGATAAAAATCTATTAAGGATCAAGTATCCAAATCTGAAATTGTGAGGTATAGTGCTATGCAAATAACAATGATCGTACAAGAAAAAATGGAATGAACACCGTGATTTGTTGCGAGGAAAAACCCTTTGATCTTGTTCAGATCAAAAGAAAAAAACCCCGGGTGATGACAACTCGTCGATCACCACTATATTAATCAAAAAAAGGTTACAAATGTTTGGAGATTGTGATCGATGTTACAATAGAAAGCTAGTGTATAGAGAGAATTATAAGTTCTGCTCTAAGTGTGTGTGAATACAAGTGAGTCTCTAATCGATCATATCTCAATGTTTATAAAGAAAATTACATTTAACAATAATCCCTATCTATCCGCCACTTTTCCGTAACTCCACTAACGTTCATTGACCACGTGCCAGGAGCTTCCAGTAGTGAAATTTGAGGTAGACCAAGTCACAAAGCCGTTATATCTAGCTAACGCATCACCATTCAAATGCAATCATTAGTTAATAAATAATATTGAGGATCCTCGATCCTTTAAACCTGGAACATATCTTAAGGATAATCTATCCATAAGTCATCCAAGAATAATGGATCCTCAGCATAAAATTCATGCCCTAACAATTACCCCAAAAATGACGGGTGATAGTGGAACACAGCTATTATTTTGAAATTCAAATCCCTGCAAAATTTAAACGATAAGACGTGTACCAGGCGGTTATTATCACTTAACTCATAATTACACGCTGCCTATATATTCGATGATTATAACCATTTTATAACCTCACATTAAGCCGTCCTTCAGGTATCATTCTTTCTTCTTCTTTTATTTTTCTTTCAATATGTCGACTGTTTCTATATCCTCTTCCTCTTCTTCTTTCAATCATACCGAGCCCGACGATCTCTACTCGCAAGGTATCCTTCAAGCCCCTTCCTCCGAGATCTGTAAGTTCACAGATCCAAAAATTGACGAAATCCGATCACACTTTCCAGCCAACACCGTTTTCCGACCCTTCGATTCTTTAGCCCACAGCGACAGCATATCGAAAAACTGGGTTTGCTTTCCAGCCCAACCGTTCCTCATAGGCTTTAAGTATCCCTTTCCTGACTTTACCCAAAGATTCTTTACCTTGACAGGAATCAGCTACATCCAAACCATGCCGATGTTGTGGAGAGTCCTTCACACTATAGAAAGAATAATCGAAGAAGAGGGTATTGAGTTCAGCTTGTCATATTTATCGTACCTGTACAATCTGGTTACCCACGGATCTAAACGCTTTGTCTTTAAATCGAAACTCGACAAGTGATCCCCATTTCCAAGGTTACTCTGAATGGTACCCTCTGGAGGAACCAATTTTTTTTTTGTCAAAAGAGATTCTATTCCAGGTGGACTCGATCTTCCCAAAAGATGGATCCAAAAGGGTAGGATCTAGGATCCTTAGGTTGTAACAATAGGATACTTGATTCTTTCATTAATACTTTTCTTTTCTTATGCAGTTGAAAACTTCTCTTTACTATCTGACTTCCTGGAGTTAAGAAAGAGTTGAGAAATTCTTGTCGCTGGATCCTACAATCAGAACCTTTCAAGCCAAATTTGTCGAGGCTTTTCAAGAGTCAAACATGTCAAGTAAGGATAATGAATTTTAATATTGATAAAAAATAATTAAAAACTCATCTGCGATTTATTGTTTACAGGTGCTCAAAAGTCAGGAAAGTCTGCATCCAAGTTCTCCCTTGAAGATATCGACTGCATGTTCACCAAGAAGGAGACCCCGAAATCAACTCCAGTGTCCGAGCCTCGTCCAATCACAACCCGAGCCAAGTCAGGAGCAAAGAGGAAGAAGAGCTCAGATCCAGAGAACCCCTTTGAGACCGAGAAACAGCTTCTGGAAATGCTTTCCACCATAAGGATCCTTTATTATTTCAATCTTTATTGTTCAAGTATTCTTCTAATCTTATCCTGTTTTCTTTTATAGGCCATCAATTCTGCTCGAAGCCATCACGACAAGATCGTTGGAGAGTACGAGGAGACCCTTGCTACGTTGAGGTCCATGGCTGCTACTAAAGACAAGGCCCTCTCAAAGATGACCAAAGAGAAGAAACAAGCAGAGGATCACGCATCCACACTTGCAGTTCAAATGCAGGATGAGATCGACCGTGCTACCAACGAAGCAAAGATCTGGGCAGCAAAGTCAGTTCTCCCAGCCAGAATCAAGCTGGTGAATGAAGCTAACGACCCAGCCTTCGATAGATCCTCATGGGACATCACACAGTGGAAGCATGCTTTGGTTGACTTGGGTGGAGGTGAGGACGAAGAAGAAGGTGAGATGGCTGATGCAGGTGGAGCATGTACGAGCGGAGTGAAGGGTTAGGATGAAGCTGATGGAGGAAAGGAAGCAGCGGTGGAGGATGAAGCAACTGCATAAACGGGCGATGAAGGATATAGAAGACAAGGCCTGAGCCCGTTTTTTATTTTGTTTTTATTATGTTTTTAAGGATAATGGTTTATGGTCTGTAATAAACAATAGTAAGTAGGCTTTAAGGATCACTGATCCTCAAGAAAATTTTTAGGGGTATCGAAGGTGGATGGATCCTCTGTTTGTGAGGATGAAGCCTTTGGTGCTTCTGACTTTTATTTTGCTGCACTTAAGAACAGTTAGTAACACCTGTTTAACCCGGGTGGATGGTCCATCTTTAGTATGGTGAAATCCGGGTTATAGATTTTGGTAAGTCCAGGTGACTTATGCATAATAATATAAAACTTTTAACTATTCGCTTGTTATTATGAAAGTCTGTTTTATATAGATTTAGCCTTATTGAAAATTTCAAATATTATTCTTAAGTAAAAAATTCTAGGATAAAATATCCTTACGAAAAATATTTAGGATACAATATTCTTAAAGAACGATCTGTAGGAAAGAGTATCCTTAAAAATTAATAAAAAATAATAATAGAATATCCTTAAAGGGATAACCCTTTAAACCAAAACGTCTAAAGTTATTCCAGCAAAGACAATGTAAATTAATAGAAACCGTACCATAAGGTCTAGGTAGACCTAAGTTACCATAAGTATAGAACCTTCGATGATCCTTGAAGAAGTAATCTAAGGATTATGAATCCATAGGATTTTTTCTTCATAATGAACTTAGAAAATCTGTTGCAAACAATTTATAATGTTAATTGGGATTAAACCCATTAAGCTTGGGACAAGTCCAAATAATAAACTGGGGACAAGCCCGTGAACTGGGGACAAGCCCAAACCTGGGGACAAGCCCAAAAATGGGGACAAGCCCAAACATAAGATAACGTGAAAACGTTATAAACCGGTGGTATGGTACGTCTACCATAAATCGTAGGATCCTCCATATAGCCGAAGACAACAAAATTGTCAGCCACTAAGGGTGTATTGGTCCCGCTGCCCCGGACTATATGTTGGATAACGTGCGCTACAGGCGAGAGTGTGGAAACTCTAATTCGTGAGAAAGGTGAAAACCTTTAAAACTTAGGGGATATAACCATCGGGGGTCATATCCAATCGTGGGCTAGGCGAAGGGAAATAGTAAAGTACCTTAAATGTAAAGGAGAGGTGGCCAACCTCTTGATTATTACACATCTTACTAATATCCTGCATTGTTATTTAAAACTTGGAAGAAAAAAATCGTTAAGAATATATTATCCTTAAATTAAAAAAATAAGAAATTGAAAAGGATAAGGGGTAGGATAGACTCTACCAATTTTGAGGATCCTTGATCCTCTAAGGATAATATATCCTTATAGGATACTTGGTCCTTATCAGAAAAAGTACTTCTTGAGGTGGATAGCATTCCATGCTCTTGGTAACATGTTGCCTTCCATAGTGAGCAAATGATATACCCCTTTCTAGCCTCTGACTCAATTAAATAAGGATCTTCCCATTTGGGTGCTAACTTCCCATCAGCCGGATTAGTCGTGTTTTAGAAGGCTTTCCTCAAAACTAAATCTCCTTCTTGAAATCTTCTGATCCTAATATTCTTGTTGTATGCCCCAGCTACCCTTTGTTGATAAGCCGCCATTCTAATCTTGGCTAGGTCTTTGAGTTCTTCAATAGAATCCAAGTCTTCAAGAAGGATTTGTTCATTGGCATCAGGATCACGGATGCTTGTTCTTGCTGTAGGAACCACCATCTCTGTGGGTATAACTGCTTCTGATCCAAACACCAATGAGAAGGGTGTTTGGCCTGTTGCATTTTTGGGTGTTGTTCTGTCGGCCCAAAGAACATATGGTAGTTCTTCAGCCCATTTACCCTTCTTGGCTCCTAACTTCTTCTTCAGATTGTTGATGATGATTTTATTACTTGACTCTGCCTGGCCATTAGCTTGAGGATGCACTAGAGTGGAGGTAATCATCTTTATGCCTCAGCTGTCACAAAAGTTAGTTGTTCTTTTCCCAATAAATTGGGAACCATTATCACAAATAATCTCAGAAGGAATACTAAATCTAGTTATAATATTCCTTTTAATAAAAGATATAACTTACCTTTCTCGGACTTGCACGAATGCTTCTGCTTCAATCCATTTGGAGAAGTAGTCTGTCATTGCAAGCATAAAGACTTTTCCACTCGGTGCCTTTGGTAGCTTGCCTACAATATCCATTCCCCATTTCATGAAGGGCCATGAAGAGGATATAGGATGCATAGGTTCTGCTGCTTGGTGAAGGATGTTTGCATGTCTTTGGCAAGCATCACACTTCTTGAAGTATTCCGTTGCATCTCTTTTCATAGTGGGCCAATAATAACCTGTTCTCAGAATTCGAGAAAACATGTCCCTACCTCCGGTATGATTGCCGCAATCACCTTCATGAAAATCTTTTAGAACCTCTTGGATTTCTGGATCCTCTATGCACCTCAAGTATGGACCTGCAAGAGATTTCCTGTATAACATATCATTTAATAAAATATATTGTGATACCTTGAGTTTGAAGGACTTTGGATTTGCAGTGGTTGGAATCTCTCCTGTTCGAATGTACTCCTTGATTGGGTGGATCCATGATTCTCGATTATTTGAGGATAATGTATCCCAAAGTACAATCTCCTTGTTATTCGTTATCTCCCAACTTATTGTTCTCATATTGCTGGCGAGAGAATATGAATGATTGTGATCTTCATGTCTTCTGGAATCTTCAAAGATGAGCCTAAATTTTCCAAGGCATCTGCCCCAGCGTTTTCTTTCCTTGGTACCTGTATAATACTAAACAATTCGAAGGATTTTGCTAATTCCTTCATAACATCTAGATATTTGATTAGTTTATCCCCTTTAACAACATATGATACCAAATCCTCCTTGATTTGGCTGGGGATACTGGATCCTAGGAACACCGTTATATCTGGATCCTCAGGATCCAACAATACTTCTTTAATGTCTTTCTCCCGAGCTTCCAGAACGTCCATAGGATGTTGCTGTGGTTGCTATGCTATAGTTTGCTTGGCTATCGGCTTCATTGATGAAGAATAGTAGTTCTTGGCCTCTACCTGATCACCGTCTATCCTTACCACTCCCTAAGGGGTAGGGAGTTTAATGCATTGATGGTAAGTAGAAGCCACCGCTTTCATCTCATGTAACCAAGGTCTGCCTAAAATAACATTGCAACAAGAAAGGTTATCAATAACAAAAAATCTTTGGTAAGAATTTAACCCTTCGATGTATATTGGGAGGTTAATGTCCCCCAATGTTTTCTTGGTTTCTCCACTGAAACCAACTAGCACCGATGTTCTTGGGATGATTTCTGAGTCTGGTATGTTCATCTTCTGAAGAACATCATGTTGGATGATGTTAACCGAGCTACCACCGTCGACCAGGATCCTGCGTACTTAATGGTTAGCAATAAATAAAGTAATAATCAACCGTCATAATGAGGATCCTGAATGCTTGATTTATCTTCTTCATCGAAGAAGATCCTTTTGTCAGTCGTTAAGGTGGTAGAAATAACTGACCGATCTCCGTTGTCCAATTTGATTTCCTTGGCGAGCCTCTTAGCTGCAGAGAAGGAAGTGCCGCAAATGTCTGATCCTCCAGAGATGAAATTGACCATGCGTCCCTCTTGGTGAGGATCCTGGATACTCATATTATCTTCTCGACCAAAGAAGATCCTCTTATCTTTTATTGAAGTAGTGGGAATAAGAGGTCTTCCCCCATCATCCAACTTAGTTTCTTCGGTGAGCTTCCTAGTTGTAGAATGAGAAGTTCGAAATATGTCATACTCTTTGGAGATGAAGTTGATCACGTGCGCATCTGGTGGCGGTAGCGTTGCATTCTGAGGAACTTCTTCAGGAACCTGGATCCTGGACTTCTTTCTTCCCATAAGTTCTTTAATGTGGCCCTTACTTAGGAGGTATCCAATTTCCCTCCTTAAACCGATGCAGTCGTCCGTCATGTGACCAAAGTCCTCATGGAAAGCACACCATTTGGACTTGTCTCTGAAGGTAGTCAGCTTTTCGTTTTTTCAGGGTCATCTTGTTTTCTCCCCTAGATCCTTCATAGCACATATTAAGCCATGGGTATCTACGAAAAAGCAATATTCTGAGATGCAAGGATAGTCTTCATCGTTATCCCCTTCTTCAACAGCTCGAACATTTTGATTGTTAAACATGGTGTAGGGCTTCGAGTTTTTGTTCTTGTAGGAGAATCCTTGTTTCTTGTCAGGAGATTCTTGCTTTGTTTGTCCTCCCAAACAATCCTGGATCCTCTTGTCATCTTCCAACCGAATGAATCTGAGCGACCTGTTCCTGACTTCATCTAAGGTCCTGCATGCAGTCATCACAAGATCATCATAAAAGGGGGAGCCCTTCTGAAGTCCCATCTTGAATGCTTCAACAGCAGTAGCCATGTCAAGATTCGGGATTTCTAGAGCTTCCCTGCCAAACTTAGTAACGAATCCCTAAGGGATTCATCACTAGGTTGGATGACTCGATATAAGTCACTAGTTAACTTCTCAAATTTCCTACTATAGGAAAATTGACTATTGAACAAGTTAACTAAATGAGAAAATGAAGTAACGGAAAAGGGAGGAAGACTTAGCAGCCATTTTAATGTCGATCCCGTTAGTGTGGATCCGAAACCTTTGTATAAATAATCCTCCTTGAGCCTTTCAGGAATATGGTTGATCTCCATTCGCTCTCTGTATTGTGCAACGTGCTCGTCAGGATCCGTGGTCCCATCATAGGTCTTCATGTTGGGGGTCTGGAATCGCTTCGGGATTTCAGCATCACAGATAGGTGGAGCAAATCTGGATAACTTGTGGCTTCCCTCAGATATATCGGGGATTGGTCGTATCACCCTGGGAACACTGGATATCATATCCTTAAGCTTCTGTAGCTCCTTGGCCATAGCCTGGTTGATACCTGCATCCTGCATGGAACCATGATTAACATTTAAGGATAAAGGATCATACAAGTTACCTTTTTGCTGGGCGAAGGTCGGCATTCCGGATGAGTAGCTGAGATAAGAAGAGTCTGTTATAGGAGTTGGACCACCCGATGCGATAGTTTGCATGGGAATGAAATCTCCTTCATGGACTTCGGAGGATCGTTGATGTTGAACTCCTGAGGATCCTTGATTCTGAAAGAAGGATCCTTGAGGTTGGGAATTGTAGGATCCTTGGTGAAAGAAAGATCCTTGAGGTTTTCGAGCTCTGGAAGACTGGTAGTTGTGTTTTGCTTCGAGTAGCAGCAGGCCGTTGTGTTCCCGTGATTGGTGGAGGCATCGGTGGCAAAGTCCTTGATGATAGAGGAACTGATGACGACATGGTTGTTGAAGCAGAGGTTGATTGAGAGGCCATTGATAGTGATATGGGTATAAAAAAAATCGAAAGTTGATAGGAATGATACAGATTATAGCACCAATTGCCCCACGGTGGGCGCCAAATTGTTTTGGATAAAAATCTGTTAAGGATCAAGTATCCAAATTTGAAATTGTGAGGTATAGTGCTATGCTAATAACAATGATCGTACAAGCAAAAATGGAATGAACACCGTGATTTGTTGCGAGGAAAAACCCATTGATCTTTTTCAGATCAAAAGAAAAAAACCCCGGGTGATGACAACTCGTCGATCACCACTTTATTAATCAAAAAAAGGTTACAAATGTTTGGAGATTGTGATCGATGTTACAATAGAATGCTAGTGTATAAAGAGAATTATAAGTTATGCTCTAAGTGTGTGTGAATACAAGTGAGTCTCTAATCGATCATATCTCAATGTTTATAAAGAAAATTACATTTAACAATAATCCCTATCTATCCGCCACTTTTCCATAACTCCACTAACGTTCATTGACCACGTGCCAGGAGCTTCTAGTAGTGAAATTTGAGGTAGACCAAGTCATAAAGCCGTTATATCTAGCTAACGCATCACCATTCAAATGCAATCATTAGTTAATAAATAATATCGAGGATCCTCGATCCTACCTGGAACATATCTTAAGGATAATCTATCCATAAGTAATGGATCCTCAGCATAAAATTCATGCCCTAACAAAAAGAATAAAAGATATTTGCCCCTTTTTAGAAACACTTTAGGGTTCGTTCTTTCCAAAATATTATTCATCCCGCTTCACATTTAACTATAAGAATAACTAAATTATAGAACCAAAATACTTTCATTTTTCTTTTTAGACATTTCATTTTATAGCTTAAGCTAATACATAGTGTTGAACTTGTTTGTTAAAAGAAACCAACCAGGATGCAATTGTATTAAAACACGTCCCAAACGTAACTTTAATTAAATAAAATTGAATTTTTTTTATCGACAACACCTCATACATGTGTTTTCATATAGGCATTTACAATTATAATGTCCAAGTGTCATCTTAATTTTAAGAAATACGCAAATAAATACTTGATTTTTTTATTTTATTGTTGTTAATGAATGTTCCCCAATAGGTATGAAGAAAAAACCAATATTATGAGAGGGAGGGAAAACACTGGAGTCTGGACGGGAAGAGTGGAAAACAAAGCAAGACAAATTATGTTTGCATGATCAAAGTAAGAATTATATATAAATAATTTAGTTTATATATATTTTTGGGCCCAAAGCCCTAACTTTACATCCTTATGCCAGTTGAACAACTTGTTCGACTTCTATTGTTTAACCATAATCCTTCCGACTTACATGCTATTTATAGTTCAAATAAAGGAATATTTCGTGTGAACCCCCTCCAATGGAATGATAGTGGCATATCTTCTTTCATTGGTGAGTCTCTCTCTCTCTCTCTCTCTCTCTCTCTCTCAATCTCTGCATTTTGTTATGTCATCAAAGCGGTCCTCTCTTTTTACCATTAATTTACTTCTAGAATGACTTTGGTAGAGATCGATGAGGTGCGTTCAGTTGTTGACCTTCATGCGTCTTCATTGATCATTTAGTTACTCTTAATAGCCTAAGTTACTATGTGATGACGGGGGTAGCCCAAGGAATTGGTAAAATGGCTTTCACACATTAAGGCTAAAAGGGTTAGAAGGTTAAAAGGTTCGTTTCCCGCCCAATTTATGTAAACAAGTACGTGAACAGTAAGCACGTGCAACAGTACCACGTCAAATAACTGTTCACATCATTGTTCTCTCTGAACGAGGGACATGCTCAGAAAAAGTAATATTATTATATTCATTACCCAACGGTCAAAAGCTTCCCGCCCATAAAAGGTCAACTCTCTAGCAAACTGGAGGTTAACTAGTTTACCCACTGGACAAAAGGCTTGCGTCTCTCCCTCTATAAAAGGATGACTCAGCCATAAACAAGAACACACCAGATTGGAGAGTTAACATATTCTCTCTAATCTCCTCTTCTTCCTTGAGAAACCTGCACTTTGCTTGTTTCTTTCTTACTTCAAGAACATCATTGCTTCACCAAGAACTTCATCCAAAAACCGATTCTAAACATCTCGGTCTTGGATCTCCGGTGAACAATAACTATAACAACTAAACTAGTGAACCTCTCTCTACGTTTTGCAAACGTAGAGTGACACCACGACCTGCGTTAGGTTAATCGGAACCCTTGAAGCCTGTTAGCCTAACCAGTCTATTCATTATCATTGTTCTTATAATTGTTGTAGCAACAAGTTGGCACCCACCGTGGGGCTACGCCGCTTACTTTATCTTAAAGACTAGTAGTGTAGCTCCATTTTCATAAAAATCATGTCAGAAGGTGAATCTCCCGATGAAGTCGACCAAGTGTCAAGAACACCGACACCAAGTGCCGGCCAACAAATTCCGGCGGCAGCCATGCCTTTTTCCACCCCGGGAGGGACTCCGATGGAACCTTTGTTCCTCGAGTTTTCACCTTTTCGAACTCCAACCCCTTCACGATCCGGAGTTCCTTCTCATCATGCAGGAGTTACGAACACCCGGAGCGTGTTAACTTGACGATGGAAGGGGTATCACGGCATTTTTTTTCAACTAAGACATCTTCTTAACCAACACGTTAGGTAAGAAAGAGAAAAGGGGATAAGAATAAGGCTGGAGTACGACGATCCAAAGCCCTCACTGTCACTCGGACGTCCACCATCCCCTTTAACCAGCTCACGACCGACTGCTTCTCATTTAGAAGCTGGTCCAAGTGTAACCTGCCAACCTTTGAACCCAGCTCCTTATACCTACGGGAGACCAAGCCCAACGACCTTCCCCTTGTTTACTTCACAACCCCTTGGGCACGAGACCACTCTCGACCAAATATGGCAGTCACCAGCTTCAAGTGTTCCTCCTACAGCCACTACGTGGGAGCAGGCCATGACGGTCTTGCCCTTGGCTCGGAGTGCAGCAATGAGCACCCACATGGGAACAAACCAAACAACAGCAACTTCTGAAAGCCTTCAAGGCTTTAAACTCATGCCTTAGATGATGGCTCAAATGATGGCACACTTCCCTTGGACCCAGCTTATCAACCAAGCGCTAGGTACTCACTAAGGAACTACGAGTCATAATATCACTACAAGGGAAGAAGAAGACTTTGCAAAGCCTTACAATCCCGGTAACCTATCTTGTTTCTCTCAACAAATCGCCGATTATGATTCTCAAACGAAAATCAAGATGCCACCCCATATAAAAACATATGATGAGACCGAGGATCCCGAGGATCACCTCTAGGTCTTCACTGGTGCGACCAGAATCAAAAAATGGTCCCACGCTGAATGTTGTTTGATGTTCATGCAAACACTAGTCGGATCAACCATGATATGGTTCAACGACCTTCCTGCCCAAAGCGTTCGAAGCTTCCATGATCTGAGCAAAGGATTCTTGGCCAACTTCTCACAACAAAGAAGGTAAGTTAAGGATGCCACCGTTATTTTTCAGATAAAACAGAAAGATGATGAAAACCTTCGATATTTAATCGAAAGGTATAAAAAAGAAGGGTTGACATATATGGGGGCCGACGAAAAAATGAGGGTGGCAGGCTTCATGAACGCCATCACCTCCAAATACCTTAGAAGGGACTTTAACAAGTGCCTGCCTAAAACCCTTGAAGAAGCTCTCGAACGAGCTGAAGCTCATATCCGAGGAGAAGAGGCCGTTGATTTCAAAGAGCAAAGAAAAAGAGATCCTAGTTGGCGAGGAAACAGCCCCAACCGAAAGAAAGGGAACTTCAATCCCTATGATAAATATCCAAGGAACTCAGATCAACGAAGGCTTGAAGGTCGGAACCCTCCAAGCAGGGAGAAGACTGTGAACTTCACAGCCTTAACCAAAACCCCTCAGGAGATCCTCGCCACCGAAGAAGTGAAACACAACTTCCGATATCCTCGACCCTTGCCCAAAAGCAAGAAGAATGAAAGCTCCACCCAGTTCTGTGAGTTCCACGAAGAAAACGGTCACCGCACAAACGAATGCTTTCAACTCAAGAGAAAAATTGAGGAAGCTGTTAAGTCTGGAGAATTGGCCCATTTGGTGAAAGGGGTCAAAGACAAGATGGCCGAAAGAAAAAGCAAAGAAGTGAATATGGTGAATACAAGGTGTTCCCCACAAACGACAACACTTGGAGGCTTGGGAGCTTCAATACGTCTGCTTCCCACCACCTCCAGGTGACTTACTCTCAAACCCTTTGGTGGTAGCAGCGAACGTGGGAACACTCAACACAAGCAAAGCCTACATCGACACAGGGGCGGCCACAGAGATCATGTATGAAAGGTTCTTAAACCGGCTGAGTAAGGAAGATCGTTCAAGGCTTCAACCCTCCGGGACGTCTATAAAAGGTATCGCCGATATACCCTTGAAGCCTTTGGGCCAACTAACCCTTGATGTCCGTTTTAGTGAAGGCAAGATGAAGAAGACCAAACCACTCACATTTGTGGTTATCAACACACCTTCCAACTATGATGTAATCATAGGAAGGCCAGGACAATGTGTGTTTAACATGGCTGTCTCGGTTGGTCAAGGTGCTGTGAAGTTTCCCACCGATAGGGGAATTGCAACCCTTCAACCTACCCAAGAGGTTCACACGGTTGAAGGGGAAAGTTCAAAAAATGAAGAGGACGAACAAGGCTTGATCATAAACCCTAAGTACCCTGAACAAAAAGTACGGGTAACACAAGCCTTTCCAAAGAAACTCTCTCACACCTTGAAAAGCTGTTGGTAAACTATAGAGATGTTTTTGCTTGGTGCCCGAAAGACATGTCAGGAATCCCTCGAAGCATTGCAGAGCATGAACTAAAAATACCTCCCGATATCAAGCCTGTTGTCCAAAAGAAACGGAGCCTAGTTCCTGAAAGAGGCTTAGCTTCATTCCAAGAGGTTGAAAAGCTTGTCCTAGCTAGGATCCTACGTGAGGTCAAATATCAATCTTGGGTGGCTAATCCAGTCATGGTTCGAAATCTTGACAAGTCTTGGAGGATGTGCATCGACTTCAAAGACTTGAACAAAGCTTGTCCGAAGGATTGCTATCTCTTACCCGAGATGGACCTCAAGGTTGACTCTTTAGCCGGCCATCCCTTTAAGTGTTTTCTCGATGATTACAAGGGTTATCATCAAATTCTCATGAAAGTGGAAGATGAAGAAAAAACTGCATTCCACATGGACAAGGGTATTTTTTGTTATCAAAAGATGCCTTTTGGCCTACGTAATGCCGGGGCAACCTATCAACGTTTGATTGACAAAGCATTTGCTAGCCAAATTAGCAGAAGCTTATGTCGATGATCTGGTAATCAAAAGCAAGACCGAGCACCAAATGCTTGATGACATACAAGAAACCTTCCAAAACCTGAGGAAGATCAACATGAAACTCAATCCCGAAAAATGTTCATTCGGGTTCGAAGAAGGCAAGTTTTTGGGACACGTCGTGGGAAAACAAAGCATAAAAGCCAATCCCAACAAAGTCAGGGCTGTTCTTGAAACAAAATCTCCACAAAACAAAAAAAGAAGTGGAAAGTCTGAACGGAAGGCTTGCAGCCTTGAAGCGTTTTACCTCCAAGCTTGCTGAGAAATCCCTACTCTTTTTCAAAACACTAAAGGGTTGCACCAATAAGAAAGATTTCAGGTGGACGGAAGAAGCGGAAGAAGCCTTCAGTCAAATGAAGGAACACTTGGCTTCACTTCTAGCTATTTTAGCCCCCGAAACGGGAGAACTGATCTCTGTCTAACTCTCAGTAGCTGAAGAAGCATTAAGCGCGGTCCTAACCATCGAACGAGACAAAGTTCAGGTACCCGTTTATTTCTTTAGTAAAACGTTAAAACTGGCAGAGATCAAATATCCTCCTTTGGAAAAACTTGCTCTGGCCTTAATTCAAATTGCCAGAAGGCTTCGAAGGTACTTTCAAGCACACCCTATACAAGTGGTCATGGACCAACCCATCAAGAGTGTGCTTGAAAAACCATAAAATTCAGGCCGATTGGCCAAATGGGCGGTAGAGCTAGGTGAACATAACATCACCTATGTCCCAAGAAAAGCTGTCAAAGCCCAAGTCTTGGCGGATTTCATTGTAGAAATCCCAAAGCAAGTCGTTCCTGAAATACATACAACTGCCACTGAACCTTTTGACCCTGAAGCCTGGAAGCTTTTTACCGATGGAGCTTCCAGCATCGAAGGGCCAGGAGCTGGGCTCATTTTAATCAACCCCGAAGGGTTGGAATTCACATATATTCTCCGACTTGAATTTCAGACCACCAACAATGAAGCTGAATATGAAGCATTAATCGCTAGTCTGAAAATTGCCAAAGAGATGAAGATCCAAAATCTACAAGTCTTCACAGACCCGTTGGTTGTTTCAAGTCAAGTCAATGATAGCTATGTAGCCAAAGAGCCCAACATGAAGAAGTATCGTGATAAGGTAAAGGAAGTGATGAACAAGTTTCAAGAGTGCACTATCAAGCAAGTACCAAGATCACAAAACAAAACAACCGATGCCCTGAGCAAACTAGCATCCCTCACATTTGCACACCTCACCAAGAAAGTACTGGTGGAAGTGTTGAAAACTCCTTCAATTCAAGAATTGGATGTTCAAGATGTAATCACTTAAGAAGGTCCCAATTGGATGACTCCCATAGAAAAGTTTCTCAAAAATGGTGAGTTACCTCTGGACCAGACGGAAGCTTAAAGGGTTCGAATCAAATCCAGACAGTATGTGTTGCAATGAGAAACTCTTTATAAAAGTGCTTACCTTGCACCACTACTAAGATGTGTGGGCCCTGAACAAAGTCAATATCTGATCAAAGAGGTTTACGAGGGGATACGTGGAGCTCATTTTGGGCCAAGAACGGTGGTTGCAAAATTGATGAACCTCGAATACTTCTGGCCCACGATGCATCGAGATGCAACAAAACAACTCAAGAAGTGTGAAGCTTGTCAAATTCATACACCTGTCCTAAAAAGACCTAAACATGATCTAGTCCCCATCTCCTCGGCTTGGCCATTCCACAAGTGGGGAATGGATATCGTTGGTCAATTCCCACCAGCCAAGGGTGGGGTAAAATTTTTGCTAGTAGCCGTTAACTACTTTACCAAGTGGCCTGAAGTCAAACCACTTGCAAAGATAACGGGCAAACAAGTCATCGACTTCGTGTGGGAAAGCATCATTTGTCGCTATGGGCTGCCAGGAGTGTTGGTCACGGATAATGGGAAACAATTTGCTGAGAAGCCTTTTAGCACATGGTGCAAGGAATTCAGAATCACCCAAGTGTTCAGCTTAGTTGCATACCCACAATCCAACGGCCAAGTTGAAAGAACAAACAGAACCATCGTGGAAGGAATCAAAGCAAGGCTGGGAAGGCATAACAACAATTGGCTTGAAGAACTCCCAAATGTTTTATGGGCAATAAGAACAACCGAAAAGACAAGCCACAAACGAACGCCTTACAGCCTAGTGTTCGGATCGGAAGCTTTAATCCCAGCAGAAGTCTGAGTTGTAACTCAAAGAACACTCAACATGGATCTCGAGTCAAACAACAATGAGACCATGTTGCATTTGCAACTCCTTGAAGAAATTCGTGATCAAGTCGCAATACAAGAGGCTAAGTACAAGCAAAAAATGGAAGCTTATTACAATGCAAGGGTGAAACATGAACGTTTCAAGCCGGGAGATCTTGTACTCCGAAACAATGAGGCTAGCAAGAAAGAAAATCAAGGAAATCTCGGCCCAAAGTGGGAAGGACCACATACAATCCTTGAAGCTCACAAGGGTGGATCCTACAAGCTGGCCGACACAGAAGGAAAAAAGCTTCCAAGACACTGGAACGACAAAACCTTAAAAGGTTCCATGCCTAGTCAAAGTCTTAAAATGTATTTTAAGAGATGTATAATTCTCTTTTGGTAAACAACCTCTTGAATGAATGATAAAGTTTTTATCATAACTTGTCTTTACTATCCTATAATCAGGTTGAGAACCTAGCAAGAAACTCCATGGCAAGGGCCATGTAAGGGGATGAGCTCCCAGGCCACATCGCTCAATAGGTTCAAGGGTTAAATGAACCTATATAAGAGGTGAGTTCCTATATCAATCCAACTCCATGAGACTTAGAAAATTTTTCAACCAAAACTTATCTAATAGACGAGTTTGAACAGCCTACATCAATTGGTTCCTTAAGCTTTGAAAAAGTTTACGAAACAAACATACATTAAGTAATGATACAAAGGATAGCCAACATGTGCTTTTTACCTAATGAAGCCTTGAAGCTAAAGTGACTGCAGCACTAAAACTTCTTATGGAAAGTTAGCTAAAAACACATCAAACTAACAAGACAAGCAACCAAAACAAAATACATAAAACATTACGATTCATAAAAGGGCCTTTTACGACCATAACTAGCGTCATCCATAATAAAGCCATCTAGGCTAAACAAGGAAATCATAAAGGTTCCCATAAAAAGTGTTCAAACAGCCAACAAGGCCAACGACAACCATAAGACAGAAACCTTAAGGGTTTCATGCCAAACCTAAATTGTTTAAGATATGTAACATTGTTTAAGGGTGCTAAGAAAGCTACGAATAAATTGTTTAAACATCAGAAACATGCTTCGAAGTACTAGCCTCACCACCCTTAGCCTTCTTGGACTTCTTCACTTCTGGGCCACCACCAGCAACGGCTGAACCTTCGAGGCTTGCCACATGAGACCTGTCACTATCTCCGGATAAAGTTTCTTCGCTATCACCAGAACGGGAGCCCTTCTTAGACAGGGACTCAAGCATTTCAGAGCAAACTTTCTCATCAAGGCCGGCTGGTTTCAAGCCCTGCAAAACCGAAAGAGGTTTACCAAAGCAAGATGAAACTTCACCCACATAGGGGTACGGACTGAATCTGAGAAGAGCTTGGAAGCTTCACGGTTGAACATAGGCGATTGCTCCATAGGTTGACCAGCCTCGTGTAGTTTGAAGCCAGCAACAAAGCCCAAATGCTTCCCATAGTTCAGCAGCTTCGTGTAAACACCGCCTAACATCGAGTTAAATTCAGTAGAATGAAGCAGGTAAGTCACAACCTAATGAAAGCCATGCTCAATTAGCCACCGGTTTTCGTTAGTAGCCTGGGCGACCGAAGCCTTCAAGCCTTCTTTCTCCATGTCTAAGGCTTTCCTCTGAACCTCAAAGGATTCCCTATCAGTGTCCAACTTAGTTCTATCAGCTTCCGTCGCTTTCTTTAACCCGGCTATCTCAACCTCGTGGCCGCGGGACAACTCATCAATCTTCTTCAAATAACCCTCATTCTTCTTTGAAAAACCGTCAACCTCTTTCTTCATGGCTGTCATAGAGGCCTTCATCTTTTCCTTCTTCTTCGAAAACTCCTCATACTCTTGCATCCCCTTTCGAAAACGAGTAACACCCTCAGCCAAAAAGGCAGAAAGGTTGCAAGAACTCAGAATTAACCTCGACAACATGGAATCACCCTCCATCTCAGAAATAAGTGTTACGAACCCCTGGAGGAGCAAAGTTAGCCAAGACATCAGCACAGACTTCCGGATCTTTGAAGCTATCCCCAACCTTGACATTCCACTCAGGGACATAAACCTCATTCCCATCCAACCCTTGAACCGTCGCCATCGTAACCTTCATACCAATTGATTTCTTCTTCTTGGAAACAACCAAACCCTGCTCCTTTCCCCCCTCCACACTTGGACCCGGATCTTCGGCAACTTGAACATCATCACTAACATCGATCGGTTCGTGAGAAGATGATGGGCTAGAAGACTTCAACAAATGCCGTGTGGAACGATGAGTAGAAGCCTTAGGAGCAGCAGCTTTGGTGAAACCCTTAACGCTTGGAACCCCCACATACCCAGAATCTTCAAACCTACCCTCTTTCCCTCGAACCACAACATCTTCCCCAGCAATAGCCGCAGCATCCGTAAACCCAACGTCCGAAGTATCGTCACTCTTCAAAAAATCCAAAGCCGATATAACTACAAACACAAAGGAAATCTATCAACAGGCTATCAGCAAAATAAAAACAAATGCAGGATAAACAGACACATACCGTTATCATCCCTCATAAGCACGGGATCCCGATTAGGCTTATCCCACAGTTTGCTAATTCCTAACAACACAAGAAGATGTTCGGGAAGAGGACGAAGACGAGATGGACACTTCCTAATCGACTTCAAAAACGCTTCATTCAATTCCGATTCAGCCGGCTCCGGTTCATTTAAAACAGCCTCGGGTTATCTCCAAACGGATTTTAAAGGAAGAATGGAATCAGAAACAAAGAAAAAAAGGTCCTTCCAAGAACCAAGGGTCGTAACTGTCGAGGAAACTAAACATGTACCAACCTGACTATGATCAAAAGTGTACCAATCGATGTTCTTCGCTAAACGAAAGAAACGGCGAAATCCCAAAGGCGACGGATCATATCCTAAATCTCTACATAATACCTCAAAGTGTAAAACCTTAGCAAGCCCTAAGGGTGAATCTGACCAAATGACACACGATAATACTACAATACATTCAAAACAAAAATCGAAAATGGATGGCGTAGGTTCGAGAATTCAAAATGTCGACAATAAAGGGCAACGAAACCCCCCGGACAATGATCGATTGACGCGTCGGCCGGCGGAGCAATTGGTTTAAATCCTAAACCTATACCCCATTCAAGACAGAATGATTCGGCTTCTTCTTGGGTTAATCGAGAAAAACTAACTGACAGATCCTTATGAGCACCCATAAAGTCGAAAGAAAAGGGAAGGATTTTAACTAACCTGATGAAGGAATGAAAGAAACTCGATGAATGTTTGAGAGAATATTGTGGAAGTTTAAAAGAAAATCTGAAGAAAGTGAACAGTTATCACTATTATTAAGAGAAGTTATTGGGAACCGCAACATGCAGTGACAATCACATCAACTGTCTTGTCAGAAATTCAAAAAATAACCAAAACTGTTCAAAGCCTCGAAGCCTTTAAGCAATAGCAAAATGTGTGCAAAAGTAAGAAGCCCTTGAGCCTACTTCTCAAACACCTCTGACTTGGGGGGCTGATGACGGGTGTAGCCCAAGGAATTGATAAAATGGCTTTCACACATTAACGCTAAAAGGGTTAGAGGTTAAAAGGTTCGTTTCCCGCCCAATTTATGTAAACAAATACGTGTACAGTAAGCACGTGCAACAGTACCACGTCAAATTACTGTTCACATCACTGTTCCCTCTGAACAAGGGACATGCTCAGAAAAAGTAATATTATTATATTCATTACCCAACGGTCAAAAGCTTCCCGCCCAAAAAAGGTCAACTCTCTAGCAAACTGGAGGTTAACTAATTTACCCACTGGACAAAAGGCTTGCGTCTCTCTCTCTATAAAAGGATGACTCAGCCATAAACAAGAACACACATGATTGGAGAGTTAACATATACTCTCTAATCTCCTCTTCTTCCTTGAGAAACCTGCACTTTGCTTGTTTCTTTCTTACTTCAAGAACATCATTGCTTCACCAAGAACTTCATCCAAAAACCGATTCCAAACATCTCGGTCTTGGATCTCCGGTGAACAATAACTATAAAAACTAAACTAGTGAACCTCTCTCTACGTTTTGCAAACGTAGAGGGACAACACGACCTGCGTTAGGTTAACCGGAACCCTTGAAGCCTGTTAGCCTAATCAGTCTATTCACTATCATTGGTCTTATAATTGTTATAGCAACACTAAGTATCATAATTGGTACTAAAATATGACATTTTATAGACAATCATTTCCTAGTGTGAAATAAACAAAATGTTAGATAAGAAGCAATTTCCATTAATTAATTACAGTCTACATATTCATTATTCAACTTGTGGCTGTCGAAAATCTTTATAAAATATTGCTTTTGTTGACACTTGTGTCACTCTCTTATTATTGTACTTGAAAGTCGAGACTTTCAACAAAAGATTTGAAGATCGTGTGGATTGCTAGAGCAAACAACGGATGGTTTAGGTATTGTGTGTCCCTAAGCTAGAAACCCTGATATTATACCGAAATAACGGTGGAAATTAGCCCACGACAACGGATGGTTTAGGTATTGCTTGTAAGTCATAAAGTGCATCCATGATATTTAGTAACTTTATTAACGTTGAGTAATTTTATAAAATAGTAATTAAGTTTTAAAAATGTTTTAATTATGTCATTCAATTTTAAAAAATATTTAAATTAAGTCATTCAACTTTAATACTTTATTATATTAAAGTTTTTAACATGATTCTTTAACGTTTTTCTTTTTGTTTTTCTTTTTTTTTTCACATAAGAAATCTTTTTATCGTTTTTTTATGACGTTGAGTGGTGACTTAGATTTTATATATTATTTTTAATTTTAATATAATTTTTTTAAATATAAGTACATATATTGAAAATTCCGACCCCCAATCTTATCCTTTATTTCTTTCTTGACTCACAAAAAAATCAGCGACACTTGATTTGAAGATTTAGTGACCTGATTTGAAGAAAATATACATGAGTGATCTAATTGGAACACTTTTGAAAGTTTGTTACTATTTTATGAGATATTCTTCATATTATAAACTTGAGTAGTAATAAATTTGACTCGTGCGTTGTCGCTTAAAAGCGTCCATGTGTACGCAAAAGATTAAACCGAATTTATTATGAAAAAGGAATTTGACTTTCATTAACAATAATAATTAACGAAATAATAAAAGTAGTAAAATTAAAAATATGATTAAAGATAACTAATGGTAATTATAACATATAATATTAACAAAGAGAAAAGATCAACATAATATTAAAAGCGTCAAGTTTGATTTTCTTAAGAAGGCTAGAAAGAAGAGTATTTTTGTCTAATACCTTAATATTGAAAACCCACTTAATTTAATTTCAAAAATCCACTTAATTTTTCACTTATCTCCTACAACCACCACGGCCCACCGCCACCACTTTGTCGGAAAAGTCTTCGAAAATTTCGCCGGAAAATAAAACATTATGAAAAACACAATGAAAAAGACACAATGAAAATAACACTATGAAAATAAAAACACAATGAAAACACAATTAAATAACAAATGTAAAAAACACAATGTAAAAAGCACTATGAAAAAATAAAACACAATTGTATAACACAATTTTGTAAAACACAATTATGGTAAAACACACTTTGTAAAACCCACGAATTTTTTTTTTATTTTTATAAAGCAATATGGTACTCATATAAAAGATAAAAAAACACTCGTTTTTATGGTGAAATTGTTTTGGAAAAAAAATGTAGTACAAAAAAGTTATGAACGTTTTAAAATGATGGGGGAATTTGATATGTGCCTTGCATGTGAAGAGAGAAAGTCAACAAATGTGTTATCCCTATTATGCCATTACCTTTGTTTTACACTTGATTATCTCTCTAATCTAATCTCAACCATCCAATTTTAAAATGAATGGACTAGATTGTTTCTTATCCTTCCTAGGAAAACTAATATTCTTTTTATAACCCAACCCTATTAACAAATACCAGATTTACGTATTGCTTAGTTGCTTACAATGACTAGCTATACATATATTTATTTACTGTGTAGGGAATTACAAATGTTTATTTAAAAAATTAATATGTGTAGATTATTGGTATGATTTGTCATTCATTAATTTAGTTTATTGTGAAACTTAGATATATAATATATTTTGTTTTGTGTATGTTTCATATATATATATACCGTGTGTGTTTTATTATAAATTGTGTATGTAAAACTATAATTATGTGTAGGTTATATATCTACTTCTCTGTGGTGGTATTACAAATTTAATACTGAATTGGAAATTTATTGAGATTTGGTTGAATCCGAAAATGGTTTATAAATGCATGATTTATCTTGGATTAAAATACAAATAGATAATAATTGTCTGGTAAATATATATATACATTTATAACTTCTTTTTAATAACCGAAGTCTTACCCAGCGTGTTGCTCTGGGCTGGTGTTGATTCACTTTTATATGTGGCGAATGTAGTTAGTGTGTTTGCGCATTTGCGACATCAAACTAACGTAAATTCGGCCAATATCGGGTTACAATACAGAAGCCAAACAAAAAATAGTAGCATATTTTAAAAATCCTTATTCGACGGGTAAAACCAGGGTGTTAGTCAAACCAGGGCATTGCGGCTCCGAGTAGATGTGAATTTGAACGATATCTAATTGATATACATCAATTTATACATCTCGAATCCCGTGTAAAATTTTGTTTATTTAATGTTTTGAGTTCGTTTTAGTTGGTGTTTCGTTCATCTTTTATTAATTAAGGTTTTTGAGTCAAGTATTTTATAGTTATCGTGTTTTGAATCGTTTGGTATCTTGCATGTTAAACTTAATTCTTTCTATCTTTTCATGTGAAGGTTAAGTTCGTTTTGCTCGTTATTGATTACATGATTACTCCACTTAGTGTTTCGATTTGTTTTCATGTAGATGATGATTTGTAAGTCAAGGAAAAGAAGTTCAAGAAGGTTCTTATCGTTACTTGGAAGCTAAGGAAGAGATCTAGCGAGTTTAAGTAATAAATAACATGAAAATTTTGTAGGGTACTCCAGGAGCACGCCGCGCCGCGCGACGGGGGTGGCCAGACCCGGTCGCGCGGCGCCTAGCCCGTCTGACAACCATATTTTTCAAAAGCCAAGCCCAACTCGTTTATATACATATATATATATATATATACATATATATATATACTTTTGCAAACCTAGCCAATTCTAAGCTTATTTCCAGCCGATTTTCCAAGGTTTTAAGCTAAGATTGAAGGTGTTTTGGAGGCTAGAAAGAAGGAGGATCATAGAGCTTTCGTACAAGTGTTCAAGGATCAATTGCAAAGGGTTTTATCGCTCTAACTTTCGTTCCTTGTTTTATCATGTCTTTCCTCTTTGTTTTTAATACTTGTTTAGGATTGTTTTTAATAATGATAGGCTAGACTTCATGTCTACCTAAGTTTGATGAACATGTTTTTGACTTGATTCTTGCTTTGGACGTATGTTTTGATTATGGTTTCATTTTATTAATAGTAAAAACTTGATTTTGCTTTCTTGATGCATAAGAATGTTTATTATCTTGATTGATTATTAATTATTGCTTCACATGGATCTTGTTTTCTATTGATTGTGTTCTTTAGATATTAGGGTTCATGTTTAATCAATTACTTGGTGTTTTGATTATTATGGTTGAATAGGCCTATTAGATCATAGAAGCTTATTGATTGTTGATTAGGATTTTGAATGTTTTGCTAAACTCCAATAGCTGTAAGGTGAGAAGTTATTCATGTGTCTTGGTCAATTACATGCTAGGATAGATAGTGGCAATATTCTTGCTTATTGTGTTGATCCTTGTTCATGATGTCATGTTTAGCTTATCAAGTTATCTAGGGTTTAGTGTTTCGTAAGATTGCTTGCTTTAGATACTATTAATTAACCCTATTTGATGACTGTAAGGAAATCAATATAACTGATTGCTTAATAATCTAATAATTATTCTTTGGGATTTCGCTTGATTCGGTCAATGGTCCTTAGGGTTTGTTAGATGAATATGTTTAGAAATCAGTTTCCATAATCATGTTATTTGTCCATTGCTTGATGATTGTTGATGCATGGGATTCTTACCTAGGTAGATTCCTTCTCTTATTGGTTTCAATATTGTGTTTGATTGCTTGTTTCTAGTTTACTTGCTTATTTGTTTTCTTAGTTTAATATTAGTTTAAAAACCCCCTTAAAACATTAATAATAAATAGTCGTGTCGTAAGTCGAGTCTAATTAGTTAATTAACGTAATTTATAGAGTCCTGTGGGTTCGATATTCCGGACTTACTTAGCTTAGTACAATTGATCGGTTCACTTTCCGGTGTTTTGTGTAGTTGAGTCTTAGGTCTAGTTTTTATTACTTGTTTAATTTAGTTAATATTTAATTGACTTTTTTTAGCACTAGTTTTTGGCGCCGTTGCCGGGGACTCTTAGCAATTGCGTTATTAGCTTTACTTGGACTCATCTGCTACATACGTGCTATTTGTTTTATTTTTGTTTGAGTCGTAGGAGTCTAATTTAAGTTTTAGCTTGTTTTTGTTTATTTTTAAGTATTCGAGTCTACTCACTTGGTCTATTGCGTTTTTCAGGTTTATGCCACATCTTCGTTCACAAGGACCACCGCTGGAAAATCTGGAATTTTCCCCGTTGAAGACCGATGCTAGTTCGTTAGTAGAGAAACAACCGTCAGAAGCTACATCTACACCAAATTCATCACCACCCAGTTCCCCACCAGAAAGCCCGAAAAGCCAACCAGAAGTTCAAATGGACGACAATAGGACAATTGCTACTCAAGCCTTCGATAGCTTAACCAGAAACCAATCATGCATTGTCGTTCCCGAGATCGAAAATCCTAACTCGTGGCAAATTCCGTCATACGTCATGAACAACATTGTTCAAACCAATCAGTTTAATGGGCGTGATGAAGAGGATGCACCGACTCACATTAACCGACTTTACCGCCTTCTTTGATGTGTTGTAAAACACACTTAATTTCCTTATCGTTTTATCATGATTTAATTGATTTTTAGTTTAATTATTAAGAGGTTTAGCTTGTTTTTGCTTAATTTTACAAAGATGGATGTTTACTTGTAGGTTATGAGTTTTAATGAATAAAAGTGGCAAGTTTGAAGACTCTAGGGGCTTATTTGAGCAACTTTGAAGACTACAACTCAAGGCCCGACCCAAGCCCACAAGTTAGAAGCCTTACATGCATAATATATTAATTAAACAAAAGAAAAAAGAACCCTAACAGCCCATCAATCCTGAAATCAGTCCCTAACTAGTAAAAAAATAATCCTAAAAGCTCCCATTCAAGAGGAAAAATTCGTTTTTTGCAATTCTTGAGCCAAGGGAAGAAGAAGGAGCCAAGGAAAAATTCGTTTTTTAAAATTCGTTTTTAAAAATCTACTTGCTTTATGTCCGAACCATGGCCTACAAGACTGGGCGTTTGTTGAGAAGTTCTACAACGGAGTGACGTACGCGACTCAGACCATGCTCGACACAGCTGCGGGAGGTAACCTACTGACAACGAAGGATACAGATGAGTGCATTGATCTGTTCTACAGGTTAGCCATGAGTGGATACCAGCGACCACCAGCTAAGAGTACCAAAACCGTCGACTCCTTATCACGCGGCATGCATTCGGTCGACACGAGCACCGCACTTGCGGCACAGGTTGAAGCGTTAGCAAAGATCGTTAAGGACTTGCAGGTGAAAAGTAAGTTATGCGAGGTCTGTAGAGGAGGGCATGATACCGTTCAGTGCCCCGTAGGTTTCCAGGAGGAAGCAGTCGACTTCGTTAATAATCCAAACCGAAATCAAAACTCTTTCAGTTCTTATAATTCGGGGTGGAGAGGTAACCAAAATTCCAACTGGAGGAACGGAAATCAGTCCGGCTTCCAGCAACGTCAGAGCCTATTCCTGGATTTCGGTGAGGGAACGAGTAGTGGGGAGAAGAAGCCCACATTAGAGGAGATGATGGCACAACAGACACAGATGCTGTCGCAGTATATGACTCGGGGGGACTCCCGTCACAAAGAGACTCAAGAGAAATTTCGGGAGCACGAGTCATTCATGAGAAATCAAGGAGCGTCGATTCAAAATCTAGAGCGTCAGATGGGAGAGATAGAAAGTCGTCTAAATGAGAGGTCGCCAGGTACACTTCCAAGTAACACTGAACAAAATCCGAAGTCGTTCGCGGAGGCTGTGATGACGAGGGGCGGTGCAGGGGCACGTAGCGAGCCCGTGATTCAGGAAGCGACGAGAGGAGTCGTTAACGAACCTGCGGTAGATGTAGAGGAGCAGGTAGACGAGGAGACTCAGTTGGAGTCTCCACCGGCTAGGGTGCATCAGAGGCACAGCCCAGGAAGTACAGCACAGGCCGAGAACCAGCCACTACCCAGCACACCACCGAGAGTCTACAAACCTAGACTCCCGTATCCCGGGAGAGTCCGTAGGGATAGAGACGAGGAGCAGAACTCCAAATTTCTTGATCTTCTGAAGCAACTTCATTTTAATGTCCCATTCCTTGAGGCACTCACGCAAATGCACAAATATGCAAAGTTCCTTAAGGATATTCTTTCGAACAAAGAGAAGCTAGCCGAAGTCTCCTCCATTCCCCTGAGTGCTGGTTGCTCTGCAGTCTTGCA
Organism: Bidens hawaiensis; assembly: GCF_021521415.1. Classification (NCBI taxonomy): domain Eukaryota; kingdom Viridiplantae; phylum Streptophyta; class Magnoliopsida; order Asterales; family Asteraceae; genus Bidens; species Bidens hawaiensis. The sequence continues at coordinate 177,680 of NW_027495808.1, read as the reverse complement.
GAGAAAGTTACCAGAAAAGATGTCCGATCCTGGGAGTTTCACGATTCCCTGCATCTTGAGTGATAATATGGTTGTTCATGCGCTGGCGGATCTTGGTGCTAGTATTAATCTCATGTCGTATTCCGTGTATCGCAAGTTGGGTCTAGGCGAACCGAGGCCTACTCGTATGAGTATCCAGCTTGCTGATCGTTCTGTGAAATACCCCCGAGGAGTGGTCGAGAACATGCTTGTTCGTGTCGACAAGTTCATATTCCCGGTGGACTTTGTCATCCTGGACATGAACGATGATGATAGTGTCCCACTTATCTTGGGCCGACCATTCCTTGCCACTGCACAGGCGTTGATCGACGTCTGCGAGGGTAAGTTGATCTTAAGAGTTGGGGATGAGAACGTTACTTTTGACGTTCGACAGTCAATGAAACACCCTAAGTCTGCTGATGACTCCTTATACTTCATTGATATCATCATGGAGCATGCCGGGGAGTTTCTCAGCGAAATCTGTGGAGGATCTGCCTCCGACACCTACCCTGATTCTCGATAGGGAGATTCCAGAGATTGAGATGGTTGCCGTAACTAATCAGTCCTTAGATGAGGACACCGAATCGCATACCCCTGAATTTGGCGTGTCTACTAAGATCGTACGAGACGATATGATGGACCGACCTTCGGTCGAGATTCCTCCTTCTTCCTTAGAGATTAAGGATTCGCCTGCCCACTTTGAGTATGCGTTTTTAGATGAAGAGAGGAAGATGCCGGCTATCATTGCATCTACTTTGACGGAGGTCAAGAAGGCGAATGTGGTTATCTTGGATATCGAGGGTTGTCATGAAGAGCTTGTGGAGGATACCTCTATGGAAGTAGATGATGTGCAATTTGACCCGGGTGGTGACTTTGAAGGAATAGAAAGATTAATTCTCAGAGAGACACCACAGAAGAGGGAACGTGTATACTTGGATCAAACGAACTTGAAGGTGAGGATTAGACATACGAAACAACATAAAAAGTTGACACACAGCAAAGATGACATCCTCCTTCATTACACGACTCGTATAAAGTTTTGTCCGGGTAAGTATAAGTCTTGGTGGTCCGACCCGTTTCAGTTTTTCAATATCTCTTTAAATTTTTCTGATGAGTTTTTCCCATCTAATAGTAAACGAATAAAATGAAACGGGTCGAGTGGGAAACAGATAAAGGAGAAACCACTTGATTGAAATTGAGATTTGGGGTCAGGCTAAGGACCCGTTAAACTAAGCGCTCTCTAGAGGCAGCCCGAGATTTAGAGTTTTGTTTCTTTTATTTTTGTTAATTAAAATTTTAAAAAATCATAAAAATAAAAATTAAAAAAATTAAAAAAAATACAAAAACACAAAAATATGTTTATTTTTTATGTTTTTGTTTTCTGTTTTGTACGCCGCTACATGCGAGCAAGTTTGAGTTTTTACAGGTATTATTATTCGCATGGTAGCTCTGATGGCGTTTTGGAACTGGTTCACCCGAGGTTGCGGCCGCGAATGAAATGCTATACGGTCGTTCGTTCGAGTCATACACAGCTGATGAAGAATCTGCATCTAAACCAGGGGAGTAACCCGTTCTCTGTTTTACTTTTTGCTTTAAGTTTTAATTTTATTTTTCAGTTTTTATTTTATTTTATTTATTTTCCTTGTTCTCATAGAGGACGATTTCGTTCTAAGTGTGGGGATGGGAATTTATTTTACTTAGTTGTAGAAATTTTTTTTTTTTTTAAAAAATAAAAAGTTTTCACTTGTTTTTCATTTTCGTATGTTGTTTATGTTAAAAAAAATGTCCTTTGTTTTTAGTTTCTTTTGCATTAAAGTGGGAGATGATGATATTTATCGGAAATCGGTTTTTCAAACTACTAATAATATGAGATAAATAAAAGAAAACGCACTTAACTTGGGATGTGTCGGTAGGCTCAGCCTTGAAAATGAAAGGGCAAATTTGATAAAATGGTTAAACGGAAATCTTTTGTGGGTAAAGCGTTTTGTTCGTGGAAAATAAGCAATGAAAGGTCGGGCCATACTCAAGCCTCAAATTTTGGTATGAAAAAGTGGAAGTATCGTGAGTTTTAAAAATTTGAATACGTTATCATATGATGCTTGGATAGGTTTAACGTTAGAGTATGCCGTGTAGCCTGTGATATAAATCTTAAACTGCTAGTTTAGTGTTTTACACCTCATTGGCGTATGGTTTTATAACCTTAAATCCTATATTGATGGGATGCTTCGGGTCCGGAGACCATGGGTCTGTATGTAATCTATTCATCTGGGTATTCACAATTCCTAAGTGGGGTTGTGGATATTTAAAATAAAGCCAAAGAGCAAACCCTTATAAGTCTATAAACATGATCACAAAAGTACAAAAGTACAAATACACTACAGACTTGATCATCCACGCTGTTAGCCATGTGGGGTCCCCTTGCTCGCGTCTCATTACCATTAAGAAACGAACCACAAGGGACACGCTACATGTATGCCCTACAGATGAAATTTTGCATACTCACCTATGGTGATGGTTTCTGGGTATTGCTTGATAACGGGGGTATGTCATGTTGTGGGGAGCACTTGCTATAAATTAATTGAACCTTAATCGTAACTAATGGTTGCTTGGTAGACATTGATGCTTAAGCTTAGGTGGATAAACAATACCCTTGATCCTCTTAACTATTCATAAAAAATTAGAGTAACAAAAGTTTTAAATCTGCTAACTTTGAAGTTTAAGTCAAGTTGGGGTGGTCTGGTCCGGTAAAAGCTGAAAATAAGCGGGTCTTAAATGTGTAAACCACTGAGTAATGTTATTGTCGGATCTTATTTGTCCCGGTAAAGATTAAGGCATGGGTTTAAGTGGACAACAATATCGGTGATCGCGGTTTTTGCGTTCTTCTAGGCTTTAAAAATTAACCTCAATGTTTTTAAGACTGTATTTTCTAATTCTGATCCAACTGCATTAGACTTTTTCAGGGACGAAAAAGACTTAAGTGTGGGGATGGTTGATGTGTTGTAAAACACACTTAATTTCCTTATCGTTTTATCATGATTTAATTGATTTTTAGTTTAATTATTAAGTGGTTTAGCTTGTTTTTGCTTAATTTTACAAAGATGGATGTTTACTTGTAGGTTATGAGTTTTAATAAATAAAAGTGGCAAGTTTGAAGACTCTAGGGGCTTATTTGAGCAACTTTGAAGACTACAACTCAAGGCCCGACCCAAGCACACAAGTTAGAAGCCTTACATGCATAATATATTAATTAAACAAAAGAAAAAAGAACCCTAACAGCCCATCAATCCCGAAATCAGCCCCCAACTAGTAAAAAAATAACCCTAAAAGCTCCCATTCAAGAGGAAAAATTCGTTTTTTGCAATTCTTGAGCCAAGGGAAGAAGAAGGAGGCTAAGGACAGTTGTGGACAGCAGCTACGGGTCATATACATTCATAATCTCAGCCATATAACCCTAAGTAATCATCCATAAACTTTGTCCTTTGTTCAAGAACCCTAACTTGTTAAGTTTAAGCTTTTTGTTGGATTGTTTTGCAAGTAATTTGAAGTTTGACTTGTGTTTGATTGTTCTTGATCATTGAATGAGTTTTATTATGTTTTGGTTGAGTTATTTGATGTTTATCTTAACTATATGTTGCTGTCCAAAATCAATGTTAGGCTAATCTAGTTAGTTCTACCTAGGTTAGATGATTGTTGTTAGGTTTTAGTAAGTAGTTTGGATTGTTGATGATCATGGCTTAAATTGTTAATGTAAAGTTTGGTTTAACATTAAATTAGATTGTGTTTAGTGGCTGTGAATTTGTTAATTACACTTATAAACATCTTGCTTTAATTAATTGAATGAGTTTTGGTTGATTGTTGCATGTTAGGACTCTTTACTTAGTATTTAGGGTTTGTTTGCGGGTTGATCAACTGTAAGGTTTAAGTGAGTGTTTTAATTAAATATAATCAGCGGGTAGACACCTTCCTTGAGACCGAGAGATGATAGGAAGTAAACTCGTCTCATAGCTTTTACTTGTTAGGATTAGGATCGCGCGAGAGCGGGTTCGTTTCTTGTCAGGTTTGGGTTTGTGAGCGATTAGTTGACCTAGTTTAAGTTAAACTGAATTGCTCCTCTATCCTTGGTTGCATAGTATTCGTCTCCATTAGGGTAGTGTGTCGGTGAGACCGAGAGGAGAGTCGGCATTAGAGCACGTTAACAATTCGTCACCCGGTTTGTTCTTAAAATCAACTAACTGTAGGTTAGGGCTTGTTAGTGAGACCGAGAGGTAATCTAGCTTCCTGAGTGAACCTTAGTTGTGTCATTCTTTAGGAACCGGTGCCATGAGATTCTACAATCCAATAGCTTACTATACCTTCAATATGATTCTTACCTAGGTAGACGTTTTCTCCGATTGCAGTAAAGTTTCCAAGTTTCGTCAAAAGTTTCATTTAATTAAGTTAAGTTTAGTTAATTAATTTAGTTAAAGTAAGTTAGGTTAAGTATAAAAATAATTTAAATATTATTAGGTGAGTCTTGGTTAGGGTTAAGTATCATATACGTTTTCAAGTGTCCTTGTGTTCGATACTCGGACTTCCTTAGGTCTATACTATTAGTGATCGATACACTTGCCGGTTGTGTGTGGATTCGTTAGGATTTTCGTTTAATAAATTTAAAGCTTAGTTGTGAGTCATTTAAAAAGAGCATCATTATACACACATCAAGTTTTTGGCGCCGTTGCCGGGGAAATATATTGTCATGCTTGGGAGCATTTTCAGAACATGCTAGCCCGTTGTTCACAAAATGGTCTCACACCATGGGCTCTCGTGGAGAAATTTTACAATGGGCTGAACTACGAAACCCAAGTTCGGTTTGACACGGCTGCGGGAGGAAGTAAACTGGCAAAGAAGAATGTCACCGAATGTAACGAGATGTTTGAGAGCTTTACTCAATCCGATTTTGCCAAAGAGCCACATTGCGGGAATTCCACTCCCGTTAGCAGTACATCCTCGTCCGCTCGAGGTGTACACCAGGTTAATCTGGATACGAGTGTGGTTGCTGCTTTGGAATCACTAACTAGAGAGGTTACGGAGCTGAAGGCCAAGGTGGACAGGTGTGAGTTCTGTATGGGTGGACATGGTACGTTGGAGTGCTCGGTGATGAATCAACAGGTCGATTTTGTTGCTGGTCAGAATAGGTTTCCCAACAATTACAGCAACAATAATCAGATTTGGAACACCTACAAGAACCCGAATCCGAATAATTCTAATTGGCATCCTTCGGGCGCACCACCCGGATTTCATAATTCTTATGCACCAGGACAAGGTCAGTATTTTAATAATAATAACACCGATGGAACTAATGTTCAAAATAATGTGCAGGATTCAAACGGTGGAATTGGGCGTTTGGAAGAGATGATGAAGCAAATCCTGGAGAGAGATCAAGTTACACAGAAAAAATTTGCCGAACACGATTTGCTCTTCAAGAATCAACAATCTTATATTCTCGATATTCAAAGAACTGTTGGTGATATTGCTCGTTCTTTGGAAGAAAGGCCCCTAGGTCAGTTTTCGGGTATTCATCAAACTAATCTGGCTGCTTAATTGAAAGCCATCTCCACTCGTAGTGGTAGGGTTTTTGGTCCGGAGGTAGTTAGTAGAGAAATTGGGAAAGATGGGGATGATGAGTTGGTAGATGAGGAAATAGAGGCAGAGGCTCCGGGTAAGTCACAAAGTAAAACACCAATTATTAAGCCATAAGTTGAGAAGAAGCCGGTTGGAGCCCGGCCACCACCACACATCATTAACCCTGCCTATCCCGCCCGCCCGTCAAAAACATCAACAATATACGAAAGATTACGGGCATTTTCTCAATATATTTAGCCAATTAAATGTCAACCTCTCGTTCGTCGAAGTCCTCCAGCATATGCCTAAATACGCCAAATTTTTGAAAGATATTCTTAAAAGAAAGGATAAGTTGGAGGAGTTGTCGACTTTTACCGTTGAATGGAGAGTGTTCTGATGTGGTTCTTAATAAAGTACCGGAGAAATTACCGACCCCGACGTTTTTCTATCCCATGTCTTTTTGGAAGTGATAAGACTTGTCAAGCATTGGCCGATCTTGGAGCTAGCATAAACCCCATGCCTTATTCTTTATATGAAAAGTTGGGCCTAGGTGAGCTCACCCCTACTCGTATGACGTTGTCTTTAGCCGATCGTTCCGTTAAGTATCCGAGGGGTGTCATGGAAAATTTGCTCGTTAAAGTAGATAATTTGGTTTTTCCCGCAGATTTTGTTGTTTTAGATATGGAGGCCAACGAGAGAGTTCCTATCATTTTGGGTCGTCCGTTTTTACGTACTGCTAGGGCAATCATCAACGTGTTTGAAGGCAAGATCACTCTTAGAGTTGGCGATGAAAGTGCCACGTATTTGGCTAAGTCCATGAGGCATCCGAGTGGTCAAGACGGTCTTATCGATCCAATTCATCCAGTTTACTCGATAGAATCATTTATCTCGGGCATGGGTCCTAGTCTTGACGATTCCCGTTCAGTGATTTTTAGTGTGAAAAAGGGGCGAGAGGTTTCGAGTTCTCGGGTAATGGTAAAGCGTGTTAGATAAATTGGTGGTGGAAAGCGAAAGATTGAAAGGGTTATGGAGTTAGAAAGAAGAAAAGTAAGGTTGACGAATGGTCGGATCATGATTCGATATCTTTGAGGGCATTGGAGTTTTACCTAGGTGGAGGAAGCTCCAATCGGTCCGCCACGTGATTCGCATAGTGTTTGAACTCAGTCTATCCTTTAACTAATACACATATCACAAATCTGTAACTATGATTAACATTAGGATCTAGTTCGTAATCTCTCTTGATTATATATATTATATCTATGTATAGATTGGTTGTATGTATGTGAATGATGATAATAATATTAGTATGAATCTGAAGCTTGAGAGAGAATTGGACAGAGGTTCGATAATTAAACTCAAAAACTTAAATTAAACAGTGAACAGTGTTCACTATATATAGAAGACGGACTTAGTTCGTTAACATCCCCTAACGAACTAGAGTCCACTTCGTTACATACACTTAAATTGAAATAACTTAACGAATCACCCCCTGATTCGTTAAACATCCTTAACGAATCAGGAGGGTTAATAACTTAGATCTAGTTCGCTAAACATCCTTAGCGAACTAGACTATACTTTTAGCGAACTAACTTAATGTCTTAATAACTTATTGCATAAATAAAACGTCAAATGCATTTATGATAAATACAAAGACTCTAGATATAAAACCGTGTACTAACAGACACCCCCTCGTCTTGAGCTCTTTATATTTGTCTTTGACTTTCACTTGAAGCGCTTGGACTGCCAATCTATGCAGCTATGAATCCCGTTCTAATAACATACACGCACAACGCGTTGGAATTGCATAGCCAGATCATAGTCTTCATTGCGCTCAAACAGAATCTTGTTCTTGTGCAGCAAGTCATTCTTGGTCTCGGTTAAATTCACCAACCACATTGTGTCAATGATCTTTACCAGCTCAGTCTTCAACCCTTTGCCCAGAACAATGACGGCCTCACCGGCTCGGAAGTCATAATACCAACGGTTGAAAGACAGGTGCATGCGTTGATTCATAGTCTTTATCGGCACCCGCTTCAATGTCTTTGGCGGCTTGAACTTGAGAACCAACTTTCTCCAACCCGTCCTTGGATCAATCTCTTCACTATGTTTTCGGGTTGGAACTTGGGGCTTGAGAAACTTGAATCCAGAATTGACCTCGAATAGCAATTGTTGATGAAACCAATCCGCTATCCGGTCACCTCCTCGATTGATAAATGGACGAAACGCGAGGGTACGAACATCCCAACGCTGTAAAGTAAGAACGTCCATTATCTTCTCATAGTACTGAATCCCCTTTTCCCATTTCACGATACATACTTTAAGATCAGAATCAAATAACCAAGAAACGATGTCACCTTGAACCTTTGACACGGTCTTGAATGAAGTTACTTGATTTTCTTTGACTCGAGCAGCGGTTTATTCTTTCTATTCCTGATCAACATATCGATAAGCCTTAATAATCTTACTAACCGTCTTATAGCTGAACCATTTTCCAATATCAGCATCGGTTGGGTTCTCGATTGAGTTGAATATCGTATCAACCACCTTCTTACCCTTGGACGTCTTTTCCAAATCATCCTCAGCAGCTTTAAACGTTTGCTTATTGAATACTGGAGCACCTTGATCAACATTTGTGTGTTGAAACAAATCAGGATACTCCTCAGCAGTGACGTCTTCTACCTCAACTTCCTCATCTTCATAAATAAAATCTGTGTTCATCTCAACAATTGGATCATTTAAGATCTCTTCATCGTTTAATACCTCAACACCAGGCTCTGCCTCTAACACGGTCAACTGTTCGTCATTCAAACCAAGCAGTAGTGAAATCTACTCTCGTGTTAATGCTCGCTCAACAAACTGTCCAACCTCAATCTCATTCCGGTTCACCACACTCCTGACCACCCCTGACCCATCAACAAAAATTACTGTGTCAGCTTTGATCATCTCAATTGGTTTGGCAGAAGTGGGATCACTATGCACAATGATATTCTTGTTAGAATCATTTGAAGCACTTGTGCCAGCAGCACCAGATGATGAACTGCGCATTTGTTTAGGCTCACCACCTGCACCAGATTCATCATGATCTTCTTCATCGTTCTTGAGCTTCTTTAAAGCATCATCCTTGTAGGTTAATTGTAAGATGAGATCCTCTTGTTCTTTGAGCTTCACCCCCTGAGACTCAACAATCGCACGAAGCTCCTTTGTTTCTTTCTGACAGAATGAGACATAACTCATCAGCTTTGTTTGGTTTTCCATGAGGCGTTCTTGATTGAGCCGATCAGCAGACATTTGATTTTCATACAGATGAAGAAGGTTCAAAAGCATGTATGTTTGACGGTGTGGTGGCATGTTATACAGAGATGGAAGAACTGGCTGGATTGTTCCCTAAGGCCTCATGGACGGTGTTGGGGGAACAGTAGAGGGAGTAGCAGAAGGCATTGGTATTTTAGCTAATGCCATTTGAGGAATCATACCAAGCCTGTCGTGAGGAACCATCGTCGTCGTCAAAATAAGCGCTGGAGTGCTAGTAGTAAGCGGCACTGCCGGGCTTGGAGGAGTTGCAGGACGAGACGGTTGCCTGCTCCAGCAGATACACGTCTCTTAGCTGAGCTTTCAGATGCCGGCTCTTTACCCTTTCGTTTACGTTCTCGTTGAGCTGCAATTGTAGCAGCTAACGCAGCTTCGACTGCAGCTTGTTGTTCTCGGAGAGCTGCATCACCATCACCACCATTTCCACCATCTCCACCATCATCACCATCATCACCTTCATCGTTCCCACCTTCTCCTCCCTCACGCTCGGAATCCGAGTCATCATGGATCCAGTGATCCTCGGGAGGACATACTTAATCAGGGTTAATAATATGACCAATCATACGTTTGTCCTGCGGCCTCTCCTTGAGATAGATCGTCATTCTACGCACAGTATCGGCCTTCATGTGTTCTAAGGTAAGAACATCATTCACCAATGTTCGATCAATAACCAAGTTAGGTATCAAGTCGTGAATAATTAGCTGCTGAAATCTTGGATACATTAAGAACCTTTTCTTTTGCACCGTTTGTTGAACTTGCTCCTTTAGATGATAAAAAATCATTTCAAAGAAGTTAAACGGTTTGTTGAGAACTAGTGCCACAAAAGCTGATTGCAGCATGATTCGGCATTCATCAAATCCACCTCGACGACCACCCAAACAATGAATTAATACATGTAGGAGATACTTGTAGGGTAGGCACAATCCATTCTTGTTAAAAATGGTCTCTTCAATGTCTCCACCATAGAATACACGCCTGAACAAGCCGTTGATTAATTCCTTATCGAACTCACATGGATTATCAACATTGTCAACAAAAAGAAGCACACGTCTGATCACTTCAATATCCACTGTGATAGGAGTTTGATTGATTGTGGCTCGAATGTGATTTTCTACGTCAACAAACTCAGCAGTATTCCAGAACTGCCTAATAATGCTCAGATAAACAGTGGGTCGAGTAGTTATAGCATAGTGTATCACCGAACGACGTAAGAATGTTAATATAGTCCTAAAAAGAGCTTCATCAGCCACGTTTGGATCAACATAAGCACATATGTTGTGTTTCTTGTCATATGGCAGCAGAGGTACTTCAGATTGTTCTTGTTGTTGTTGTTGTTCTTGTGGAACAGCAGGTGGGTCTTGATCCATCTGATCAGCCGTTATACTGAATAAATAATGACGAATATCAGTAATATGACGGTTTAGAAATCACACAAGTTTTATACACTTTAAGCACTTATATATCTATCAAGAGACAGTATATTTAATTTTAGATTTCGTGTGTAATCGATGTATCGACACGGTTAGACCCTTGGAATATTTTATTAATTTACATTATTTAAATAATTAAATTTGAAATGTCATTCGTTAAAAACACATTTTGATTCGTTATTGAATCAACTGATTCGCTATCAAGTAAATTCGTAACGAAGAAGAACTAGCGAATTAACTATTAAAAATAACGAACTAAACCCTAGTTCGTTAAGAATTGACGAATACACAGCTGATTCGTTAAGGGAATGATTCGCTATTCTGGTTCGTGTGCAATACTTAACGAATTGGACATGAAGAAGTTCCAATTCGCTAAGGTTAACGAATGGTCAAAATATGATTTAGTCTTTGACCCTCCTAGTCAAAGTCAAAATTAATCAAGAACACCGAAAGTCAACAAGATGAATCCAGTATCGATTACTCCATAATTATCGTTGAATAACCGAGACGACAATCGTAAAGATCTCGAAAACTCAATACGAAAAAAATGGTGTCGATTTGAAGTTCAAAATCATGAAATAAGTTGGGTTATTAAGGATGTGAACAGAGCGTAAACACCCGAAACAACAATCAATTAATCACCCAGCAATCAATCAATCAAACTATGATTAAAGATCACCAAGGGTGTCGGAAATCCATTCCGATTACAATGAGATCAAACTAAAGTACATTAATAGAGTATTAATCCGATTATGAAGGCTTTCAAAAACCTTAAAACCCTGATATCAAAATCTCATAATTAGCATATCAAAGCTGTGTCATTTTTGACGAAAATAAAAAAAAATGATCATCTATACCTTATAAACAAAATGGTATACTCAAAACACTGAAAATCAAAGATTGAAAAATCTGAAAAATTTTGGCAGAGTAACTTTATGTATAAAGAAGAAGAGTGAATAGTATAGGACGGTTCGTATGCACGTCGTCCTATATACACTTACCTTGCACGATTTCCAATGTAATGAATCAGCTGATTCGTTTGAAATTTGAATTAACGAATAAGTTGATTCGTTTACACATGTTATGACGAATCATACACAATTCGTTTCTAATTCGTTAAATTATGCTTAACGAATTGAAGCCATTCGTTACAGAGTGCGGAAGCGAATTAGAGTAACGAACTAGAAAATAGTTCGTTAAAATGGCTTAATTCATTAGCCATAGCTTAACGAATTATAATGGAATTAATGAATTTAAATAAATAAATAATTAAATAAAGAATTAAATTATTATCCAATTAACTTAAATGAATTACCGAGAATCTTTATCTCGATAATCAAATACTTTAAAAATGTGTTATCCTTTAAAAACACTTAACTTAAAAGTCATCGAGATATCATATCTCGATCATCAAATAACTTCATTCGTTTCACGGTTTTTGAAACATAATTAAAAAAGAATTTAAATGATATTTAAAAAGAAAAAGAAAAATATTTCTGGTATTTCGTAAAATTTAAAGAAAGTATTTACATGAAAAATATCTGAACCATGAAATAGACAATCTTTTTGTGTTTTCTATGATTCTCAAAAACAATACATATTTTTGTTGAGTTTGAGCAGAGAATCATATTGACCAAAATGCCCTTCCATCACAGTTTTATATTTCAGCGATAGTGTGACTGGCGTTAAGTCGGTCATTGATATTGTTGTCCACTTAAATCTTATAACAAGTCTTCAAGCATTTTTGTGATATGATTAATGGTTCAATTAGCGCACAGAATATCAGAAACTATCAGCCCCTAATCTCGGTTCAAGCTTAATTTGATTTTTTCCAAATCACCCCAACTTGACTTAAACCGTAATAGTGTTGATTAAAATTTTGAATACCAATTGAGAATTTTATAATTTTTGAGCAATGCATCAAGTTTCTTTTACTATGAGTGAGTATGCACGAGTCCATCTGTCGACTTACATACATTGTATCCCTTGGGGTCCGTTTCTTATTGGTATTGAGACGCGCACAAGGGAGGAACAATTGTATGACTAACCGCGGATTTTGATCAAGTCAGTAATTTGGATTGTACGAAGTACAGCAGTGATCAAGTTTAATGACTTAGGGTTTGCTTTAAAAGCGAGTAAAATATTCATGTTTATGAATACCCAGATGATTAAGCCGCATAAAGACTCACAGTGTCCAGAATCCTAACGCTTGTTATTTGCTTTATTTTATTTTAGGGTGATCAACAACTATAAGGCTTGAGTATGACTGGTCATTACATTTCTGCCATCCTTACCGAGACTTTTGCTAGAGATTAACACCTCTTTCAATTTGGCTTTTCTTTATGTTTTTATCACTTTACTCTAACAACTTGTTTAAGACCTATCAACGCACCAATAATTAAGCACTCAGTCTTTTAAGCTTATTTCTTTCTGGATTTGGGGTCAAATAATCAATGTACTATCATTTTCTCTTTTTGATTCAAAAACTCAAAATTTTGAGGAGCATAAACAAATTTAATCGCCCCAGTTACTTTAAGTTTATAAATTAATGGCTATCCCATCCATCTACGAGTAGATAACAGGACCAAAACATGCAAGCATGCTACACAAACTTAAATAACTGACATACTTTTCAGCGAGAAAATAAAGTTGAAAGCTTAACGAACACCCCAAATACTATCCATTGTCAGGTAAATGACTATCCCGAATATTTACAAGAAATTATCAGGACCAAACATATACAAGTATATGTCCTTCATAAAGAAGTAATTGACATATTTTTCAGCAAACGTAAGCAAAAATCGTTTTGGTTTGATGCTTTACATACTAAAGCACAATCTTTTTTTCTTTTTCGGATTTTTCTTTACAACAAAAAAAACGAGAAATTCACAATCTTTTTGACTTTTCAAAGTTTAAGATGTTTTTGGATTTTTCAAATTTTGAAAATTTAAGATATGAAAACTAATGACATGAAAACATACTATTTTTGAAGTTTTAAATTTTTAATGTTTTTGGATTTTATCTATACAAATGAAAAACGTTTAGATTTTTAATGTTTTTGGATTTGATCTATACAAATGAAAAACACATTCTTTTTGTATTTTCTAATTCACCCCCCAAAAAGCCAAAACCAAAATAAAATTTAAACAAAAATTAACAGAAAAGAAAGATAATCATCCTTGTTTCAGGATATCAGCGAGGGTCTTCAATCCATTTAAACCAAGCAAAAATTAAAAACGCGTTTTATCAAAGGCTTTGGTAAATAGATCGGCTTTCTGAAAGTCAGTATGTATTTTCTCAAGGTCAATTAATTTCTTTTCATAACAACCCCGTATGAAATGATATCGAATTTCGATATGTTTCGTTTTAGAATGTTATACGAGATTCTTGGTGATACTAATAGCAGCAGAATTATCAGTTAAGATGGGATTAGTAAGAAACTTCAAACCGTAGTCGCGAAGATGTTGTTGTATCCACAAAACCTGGGAACAGCAACTCGAGGCTGCAACATACTCAGCTACAGCGGTTGAAGTGGAGACCGTTGTCTGCTTTTTACACTGCCAGGAAACAAGCCGGCTTCCTAAGAATTGACATCCCGCTGTGGTAGACTTGAAATTAATCTTGCATCCTCCATAGTCTAAGTCAGAATAAGCGGTAAGATCAAAAGTATAGTTTTTGGGGTACCATAACCCGGTGTCAGGATTGCCCCTAATATATTGAAGAATACGCTTGACCGCTGCCAGGCGAGTCACTCGGGGACTTTCTTGGTACCTAGCACATAAACAAACAGCAAACATTATTTCGGGTCGAGAAGCAGTAAGATACATCAAAGAACCAATCATAGCACGATATAGGGTAGGATCGACAGTATCCTCCAATTCATCTGGTGATAAATTGTGACCCACGGGGAGAGGAGTAGAAGGGATTTTTCCGGTAGTAATCTTGAATCGGCTCAAGACGTCGTTCACATATTTTGTCTGGTGATTGAAAATTCCTTTAGCAGACTGATGATCCTTCAACCCTAAAAAGAAATTCATCTCTCCCATCGAACTCATCTCGAACTTGGTTTGCGTTGATTTCTCGAACTCCTTACACAACGTGTCATTTGTTGACCCAAAGATTATGTTATCAACATAAATCTGAATGAGGAGAAGATCATCACCAATATTCTTATAAAACAAAGTGCACTCAACAGTTCCATGTTTGAAACCATTATCCGTCAGATGGTCGGCGAGCGTGCCATACCAAGCTCTCGGGGCTTGATGTAGACCATACAATGCCTTGTTTAAACGGTAAACACGGTCAGGATAATCAGGGTCTTCAAAACCCGGAGGCTGTAAAACAAACACTTCCTCATGAAGTTCACCATTGAGAAAAGCACTTTTGACATCCATTTGATAGACCTTTATGTTTTTATAAGCAGCATACGCCAGAAAGATTCGAATCTACTCTAATCTTGCAACGGGAGCATATACTTCAGTATAATCAATACCCTCTTGCTAATGAAAACCTTGCACCACTAAACGTGCCTTGTTTCTCACTATCAACCCACGATCGTTTTTCTTACACTTATATACCCACTTAGTCAGAATCGCCTTCTTGACTCTAGCAGGTTTGTCGATAATATCCCAAAAACCCAAACGTGCAAATTGCTGTAATTCTTCTTGCATAGCTTCTACTCAAGACGAATCTTGAATTGCCATACGAGGAGTCGTTGGCTCAACTTGGGATAGAAAGCAAGTGAATTTAGAAAGATGTACAATTCCAGACGAGTGTTAGTCAGCATAAGCACACAATACATTATTCTCACTTGATGAAGCAGCTTGATGTCGTGTTTGAACTCCCACGTCAAGTTCTCCAATAATGTTTTCTTTCGGGTGATAATTATGAATCCTAAGAGTGGGATTCTCAGGAACATCAATAGTTTCAAATAAATTAGTGTAGTGTTCACCCAGGTCGTGAGATGAAATATCACTATCAAGTTCGATAACTTGATCAACAACTGGTGTGTCATCAGATGAAGTAGATACGTTGTCGAAGAGAACTGGAAACTCATTATCAGGTTCTTCCGTTGGAGCATCGATTGGAACTTCAACATCATTAGAACTTGAAAATCTTGGTATTACCAATTGTTCCTCAAAATAAGCACAAACTAAGTCTTCATCTGGTTGATCAGTTGTTGGAGTAAACGAATTGAATAAGCGATCATAGTCAAACATCCAGTCGGGACCTTTCCCTTGAGAAGGAGTAGTGTACTTTTGACAGTCCACATGATACCATTCTTCAACACAACCAGGCGTAAAATTAAATACCCATTTCTTAGGAGAAGCATAACCCAAGAAATACCCTTCAATGGATTTTTCATCAAACTTTCCCACGTCCTTTTTCAACATCGTACAAGGACACCCAAATGGTTTCAAGTACTTTAAATTAGGTTTACGATTATTCAACAGTTCATAACTGGTCTTCTTGAGTCTCTTAACAGTTAGAACTCGATTGAGTGTATAACAAGCAGTATTCACCGCCTCATTCCAAAAATGAATAGGAAGCTTTGAATCAGCAAGCATAGTTCTAGCAACTTCAATCAACGTTCTATTCTTTCATTCAACAACACCTTTTTGTTGTGGTACGTATGGATCTCTGTATTCTCGATGAATTCCCTTTTGCAAACAAAAGAAATCCAATACAGTATTTTTAAATTCAGTACCATTGTCACTTCGAATTCTCATCACTTTCTGTTTGTATAGTGATTCGATTTTAGTGATTAAATTTTGAACGAGAACCGGTGTTTGATCTTTCGAACTTATAGACAAGACCCATGAGTATCGTGAATATTCATCAGTAACTACCAGGCAATACCAATCTCCATAAATACTTGCACGATTCACTGGACCGAAAATATCCATATGAAGTCGCTCAAGAGGAGTATCAATGGAATTCAATAACTTAGAAGGATGTGACTTTTTCTTCTGTTTGCCCTTTTTGCAAACAACACAGTGGTCAGATAACTTATAATTCTTCAAAGACACACCTTCAACTAGATCATTTGCCATGAGATAGTTCATTTTACGAACATGTATGTTACCCATTCTACGATGCCATAGAATAGAATCTTTCTCGGTTGCTTTCGAGACAAAACATGTTTCGATCGAAGTTGATACTTTAGAACTCATATTCAAGACATAAATATCATTTGATTGAGGTGATCTCATGATAATCAGTAAATATTGTAGTGTATTTCTTGTCACAGATTTGTGACACACTCATTAAGTTAGGGTCTACCTTGTCACAATAATTGACTTTTTCAAAAGTAATATGCCCATTTGAAACATCACCTTCTTGTGTGATCATACCCCCAGAATTCCCAGCAAACGCCACATAACCCCCCTTGAATATTTCTTAAATTTGTTAAGAGGTCGAGATTTCAGGTAATATGATGAGAACATCCACTATCCATGATCAGTTTTCACCAGAAATGGCTTGGATGTACCCTACACACAAACGAAAATGATTAGTTCAAAAAGGCAGCCAGGCCTCAGTCTTGGGCAACTTTTGGTTTTCTTTAGAAAATTTAAACTTAGTTGAATTACTTGTTGTTCAACAACTTGAGAATAAGTTACAGGTTTCTTTGACTTTCGTCTTAGATACGTAGCTTGAACTACATTTGAATTTACATTTTTGCATAATGGTTTAGTTGGAATAAACTTTGGTTTAACAGAACCATGAGCTTCATTCACATGAACAACTTTTCGAGGATTCACGTTAGAGAACATAATATGAGTATTATCATTATATGACACATGTCGTTTCAGAATCTCCTTTATCAAGGGAACCAGTTTGGAATGGTCCTTGACAAAAGGATGGAGATTCTGATAGCTCTTCTGGCCACAATTTCTTACTACATGACCTTGTTGACTGCAAAAAAAACACCTTCGCATGTCAACATGATGATGTTGGGAATTAGTCGGAACATATGACACAGAAGATTGATGATAACTCACATTTTTTGTCATACTCTTAGCAAAATCATCAGATAACTAAGATTTCCTTTTCAAATAAAAATCTAAGTTAGAACAATTTGAAAAACTTTTCAAAGTATCTGTTCCAGTTGACTTTACAAATTGAACTTTCTTAGCCTGTTTTAAAACTTGTTTTGCTTTAGTCAATGGATCAGATGAAGCTGATGTTTTCGCTTGAGCATACCGACGTTCAAGATCTTGAATCTTGGAAGTTTCATTTTGAAATACATTTTCAATAAGTTCTGGTTTAATGATACTTATTGGAATGTTTTTCTCAGTGAACATCGTGTCTATCCCCTTTAATTTAAATATTCTACTAGTAGATGGCTTGGAAATAGTTGGATTTATAAAACGCAACAAATCCTCATCAGAAATTTTGGGTTTTTCTGGTTTCTTGGCCCTTACTGGTTTGACATTATCATGAGCATCTTGTTTCACCTTAGTTGTGTGCGAACCATACAGAGCCTCCTCAAATTCAGGAGGTTCACAAAGTATGTGATTAGAACTTGTAATGTTCTTGTTCTTATGTATGATTTCAGGTTCGTACACATCCTCAATGATGACTTTGTCAACCTATTCAACAAATACTTTGTTGCCGTGAACATGAGGTTTCTGAAATGAAGATTGGGTTTTAAAAATTTAAGATTTAACTGGGTTTGCTTTTTTAGGAATCACAGATTCTTTAACAATCACATCCTCTTCTTTTCTAGCAAAAGGATTTGGTTTGTAATCATTATGAAAAGGTGTGGAATTTCAACAAAACCTATTCCTTTCTTTGAATCTTTTTGCTTACCATACACTTCGATTATTTTGTTTAGCAAAAAAGTGGAATTTCTGAATTTTCCCAATTTGTTCTTTAAATCAAGAATGTCATTTTCAAGCTCGGTTATCTTTGATCTATGTTTCAAGATTTCTTGAAATTTTTGATCATTGATGGTCATTTTCACCGATAATTCATCCTTAAGATCATGATTACTTATAGTTAAAGCCTCAATTTTCTCTCTTGAATTCATTTGAAAGGTCAAGGATTTCCTATAAGTATCTTTTAACGAAACAATCTTGTTTAGCAAATTATCATTTTGAAGTTTCAAGGCATCTATCTTAGACTTATTGATTTCACAATCAGCACATGTTAGTAGAATTACTAACCTCATTTTGCTTAGCCATGCAAGCAGATGTAGTTGAATCACTGATCTTTGCTATACAAGCGAAAGTAGTTGGAAGCTTTTCACTTGAATCATCAGATTCAGACTCAGTATCAGCATCAGAAGATAGTTCAATTCCACTTGCATCTCGAAAGTACTCAGGAAATCCAAACATTGCCAAATTTGCTTAATTGTTACCACATTGTACCCTTTGTGACCAAGCATATCCATCTATGTTGGATAACATTGCTTGAGATCCAGAAGATGAAGGTTTACCTCCAGAAGACTTTCCTACATCATTACCACTCTTTCCCGATAAGTTTTAATCTTGCTTTCTGGGACCGGTATACTCATTTTTAGGCTTATCACATTCTTTGTCAAAGTGTCCAAACTCTTGACAATTGTAGCACTTGACCTTTAATTTATCAAACCCAAATTTCTTGTTCAAAGATGGAAGATCTTTACCCGTTCTCTGCATATACTTTTTAACTTTCCTGACTATCATTGCCATGTTCGACTTCAAGTCCATCAGTTCTAAATCATCAGGATCAATCTGATCATAATCTTCATCCGTCAGATCACTCGTTGCAATCTTACTACTAACCAAATTCTCATATGAAGTCATGAAGGCAGACAAAAACGCAAAGTTTTGTTCGGCCTCCCTCATGTTTACATTTGTTTGAGATGAGAATTGATTTGTGAGTGATGAAGATCCAGATCCTCCAGATGAACCAGAAGCATCAGATAATCCAGTATTCCCAGTTGTATAGAAACAAGCTCGTGGATCGTTATACATGGTTGTTACATTCTCACTTGCATTTTGTGTGAGAAATGTAGTGATAGGAGAAATGGTTGAACACAATGGCATACTTCCACCATAAAATGCCGGATCTTGACTAGCTTTTGAAGACTTTTGACATTTAAGATCATATTCTCGTGCTTCGATCTTTTTTGCATAAATTCTGATGTCGTCAAATCTTCATTGTTGAAATAATTATTCTCCTTCAAAACCATCAAGAACGTAGAGTAGGAACTAGGTAGTGCACTTTTAATGGTATCAATTTTGTCAATCTCAGAAGTTTCCAATCTCATCTTCTCCATCTCAGCTATCAAATGATTAAACCTTGTTGCCATCTCTTCAACAGTTTCACCCTTAAGTAGGTTAAAGTTTCTGAATTGAAACTTGAGCATAACCTTTTTGATTTCAGCGGTGTTTCCCATACTTCTCATAGGAATATGTTGAAATAAAGAAGCATAAATCTTTATACTCCCTACTTGGTGAAAGATACTTTCAGGTAAAGCCATAGTAAGAGTAGAATAAGCTTTTGTCTCGATTTCCAAAGCTTTCTTCTCTTCAACCGAGTATTGTGAGATAGCTTTAGGTGTAAAACCAATAGTCTCATCTCCAATCATAGGAATAGTGTAAACTTCATCTAAACAGTATGAATAATCAGGATGAACTGATCCTAGATTAGCATGGAAACGAGGTTCCCATTTAGCAAAATCACTAAATTTCATCAAACGTGGACATTTTTAATGTGAACCAATCTCGTGTCCAGTTCTGTCATTTGTTGCATCAACATGTTTTGAGAAGCTAATGCATACATACCAGCCATTTTTGACAAGTTTCAAACTTTGAGAATTAAAATTAAGAATTTGTTAACGAACTGTAAACAATGTAACGAACTGTGATCAGTTGTAACGAACCACACCTTAACGAAGTTAAGATTAATGTTAACGAATCAGATGGTCAACAATTCAGATGGTCAATGAATCAGATGGTCAAACGAATCAAATGGTCAACGAATCACTAAGAGAAGGCTTAGCGAATTGGATGACGAATCACCTACAGTCAATGTTGTAAAAGTAGGATTACAAGGCCGAGTACTCTCTGAGTACTCGCTACAAGGTATGTCACCGAGGCGAGTTTCAGTAAATCCGCCTAGTTACTAAGAATCGGTCAAATGTGGTCAACCTCAGCCAGAATCACATCTTATCGGTGAACTTGGACCGATTTTGACTTAAAAAAATAAAACATAATTGTTATTTCAATAATATTAAAGAACAAATATCATTTTTTTTAATTAATGATAGGTAATTTTTAGAATATTTTATATTTAAAAATGCATTTGTTTTATTTATATTGATATTCACTTATTTTGTTATTAATATTAGTAAACTTATGATATCTGACATATATATAATAACTAAACATTAATTTTCTTTATATTTACCATGTCCGAGTACTCTCCGATTACTCCTCGAGTACTCCGAGTAATCCCTCCAAGGGGTTCGTCCGCCTAGCGACTTTTGCAACATTGCCTACAGTTGATAACGAATCAACTTATAGCGAATCAGGTTGTTACGATGGTTGTAACAAACTCTGACAACTATTGCCACGTGGCAAAAGTTGTTAGAAAACAGTTTCCGAGGTATGACACGTGTCACACGAATCAGTTGACACGAATCAGAAAGTATAACGAATTGGTTAACGAATCAACCAAAACTCATAGCGAATCAGCTAAATATTTTAACGAATCAAGTTAACTGAGTTAACGAATCAAACTGAAATTAACGAATCGGACTTGAATCTTCAAATCTTCAAATCTTCATCTGGATTTTCCAGATTTTTGGAAAAACGAAGAACATCAAACGAAAACCCAGATCCATAATACTTGATCAATACTACACCAAATCGTCCATATAACCTATCAAAACACTCGTAACATTATCGCGAATCCAAATCAACACCTCTCGTCAACCAAATAACCTTATCTCGAATCCAATTTTGAACCAAAATGATCCTCTGTTTTGGCCAAAATCAGATCCAAACCAAAATCGATTCAAACACAATCCACAATCCAATTCCAATCAATTACAACTCACCAATACCTTAACAAACTTAAATCCAATCCAATCATTCCTTAACCAATTCCAAATCACACTCAATTCGATAAAAAAACAAACCGAAACACACTTATACCAATTAAACAGTCATTTTAATAACAAATTAATATCAAATCAAGAGCAAAAGAGCACCGAAAGCTCTGATACCACTTGTTTGAACTCAGTCAATCCTTTAACTAATACACAGATCACAAATCTATAACTAAGATTAACATTCGAATCTAGTTCGTAATCGCTCTTGATTATATATAATATATCTATGTATAGATTAGTTGTATGTGAATGATTATAATAATATTAGTATGAATCTGAAGCTTGAGAGAGAATTGGACAGAGATTCGATAATTAAACTCAAAAACTTAAATTAAACTGTGAACAGTGTTCACTATATATAGACGATGGACCTAGTTCATTAACATCCCCTAACGAACTAGAGTCCACTTCGTTACATACACTTAAATTGAAATAACTTAACGAATCACCCCCTGATTCGTTAAACATCCTTAATGAATCAGGAGGGTTAATAACTTAGATCTAGTTCGCTAAACATCCTTAGCGAACTAGACTATACTTTTAGCGAACTAACTTAATGTCTTAATAATTTATTACATAAATAAAATGTCAAATGCATTTATGATAAATACAAAGACTTTAGACGTAAAACCGTGTACTAACACATAACATGGGTTCTTGAGTGAAAACTCAAGTGTAGAGTTTTGTATATTTTATTTTTATTTCTATTTTCTTTTTCTTTGAGTCACTAACGTAGTTTTTTGTAGTTCTTCTTTGTTTTGTGTTTTTGAGTTTTGCTAGGAAAAGGAGAGATTGAATGAGCTAGAGAAACGATCCCCAAGGTAGAGTATATTGAAAAAGACAAGTGTGGGGATGGAGCAGCTGAGCTGTATACTTTATATTTATTATTTTCTGCTAATTATTCAAGTTTTATATTTTTTTGGGTTGGTGAAAGTACTTTAATTGCATAATATCTATCATTATGATAAGATACATTTTTAGATATGTTTGTTTTGTTTTGCCGCTTACGTTCGTGTGTGAGGGAAGGAATTACTGATTTGATGAGCATGTTCGTAGTTGGAGGGCATTCATGGAACGAAGACTTTGGCATCATGTTTCATGCGCATATTACCAGCTAAGTCTTTTCTATTTATCTAGCTTGTTAACTTTTTATTTTGCTTTTGTTTTTAATTTTTAGATTTTTAGTTTTTTGTAGTCCGACTTATTTTTTATTTTAAGTCGTCTTTTTCCTTGCGTTGAGGACAATGAAAAATTTAAGTGTGGGAATAGGACATTTGAGTCATAGTTTAAATTGGGTTTATGTTTAAAAAAATAAAAATATAAAATTAAAAAAAATAAAAAAAATTGAAAAATGTTTTAAAAATGTCTCTTGAATCTAGTTTTTTGCGTTAAAGTGGGAGATGATGATATTTATCGAAAATTGGTTTTTCAAACTACTAATAATATGAGATAAATAAAAGAAAGCGCACTTAACTTGGGATGTGTTGGTAGGCTCAGCCTTGAAAATGAAAGGGCAATTTGATAAAATGGGTCGGAAACCTCTTGTGGGTAAAGTGTTTTATCCGTAGAAAATAAGTAATGAAAGGCCATCCATACTCAAGCCTCAATTCTTGGTATGAAAAAGTGGAAATATTAAAAAGTTTGAAAATTTTAAAATTTTGAATACGTTATCGTATGATGCTTGGGTAGGTTTAATGTTTGAACTCACTGTTAACTCTTACTAACACAAATCTCAGATCTGAGTTTTATATAAATTAACCTATATAAGGATCTAGTTCAAGATTCCCATTGATCTATAGTTAATACGTTATCAATATCTATGTATCGATTGTATGTAAGTTAATATTATAAGTATGAAGATTGAGAGAGTATTTGGGCAGAGGTTCGTTAATTAACTCAAAACTTAACATTAAACAGTGACAAAGGTCACTATATATAGAAGATAGACCTAGTTCGTTAACATCCCCTAACGAACTAGGGTCTACTTCGTTACATACATTAAAACGAAATAATCTTAACGAATCACCCCCTGATTCGTTAAACATCCTTAACGAATCAAGTGGGATAATACCTTAAGTCTTAGTTCGTTAAACATCCTTAGCGAACTAGACAATACATTAATGAACTACAAGATAACTTAATTGTTTATTACATTAAACAAAAACAACAAATACGTTAACAATAAATACAAAGACTCGAGACACAAAACTGTGCACTAACAGACACCCCCTCGTCTTGAGCTCTTTGTCTTTGATCTTCAATTGAAACGCTTGGACTGCCAGTCTCTGCAGCTATGAATCCCGTTTTCATAACAAACACGCACAACGCGTTGGAATTGCATAGCCAGATCATAGTCTTCATCGCGCTCAATCAGAATGTTGTTCTTGTGCAGCACGTCATTGTCGGTCTTAGTTAAATTAAACAACCACATCGGGTCGATAACCTTAATAAGCTCAGTCTTCTGACCTTTACCCAACACAATGACGGCCTCGCCAGTACGATTGTCGTAGTACCAGCGGTTAAACGATAGATGCATATGTTGGTGCATCGTCTTCACCGGCACACGTTTCATCGTCTTCGGCGGCTTTACCTTAAGAACAAGCTTCCTCCAGCCCGTCCTTGGATCAATTTCATCAATACGTTTACGTGTAGGGACCTAAGGCTTGAAAAACTTGAAACCATGATTGACCTCGAACAACAAGTGTTGATGAAACCACTCAGCTGTCCGGTCGCCACCACGATTGATAAACGGACGACACGCGAGGGTACGAACATCCCAACGCGGTAGGGTAAGAATGTTCGTTCTCTTCTCGTAGTACTGAATTCCCTTTTCCCATTTAACTATACATAACTTAAGATCAGTATAGCTAGGAGACAATATCACCATGAACCTTTGATACAGTCTTGAAAGAAGTCACTTGATTAGCTTTGGCTTTAGCAGCAGCTTCTTCCTTCCGTTCTTGATCAACATACCGATACGCCTTGATAATCTTACTCACCTTCTTACAGCTGAACAATTTAGCAATATCAGCATCGGTTATGACTTCAAGTGAATTAAATACTGCATCAGCTGCCTGTTTACCCTTAGATGCCTTTACCAAATCATCCTCAGCAACTTTGAACGTTTTCTCATCGAATACTGGAGCATCTTGATCAACATTTGTGTGTTGAAACAAGTCGGGATACTACTCAGCAGTGACGTCTTCTATCTCAACTTCCTCGTCTTCATAAATAAAATTTGTATTCATTTGAATAGACGGATCATTTGTTATGACTTCCTCATTCACCACCTCAACGTCAGGCTCTGTCTCTAACACGGTTAACTGTTCATCATTCAATCCTAGCAGTATGGAAATCTGCTCTCGTGTTAGAGACCTATCAACGAACTCACCAACCTCAGTCTCATCCCTGTTCACCACACTCCTAACCATTCCCGATCCATCCACAAGTATTATGGTATTGGCTTCAATCATTTTAATCGGTTTAACAGCAGTTGAATCATGATACACAACAACCTGCTTACCCGAGTCATCACCACCACTCGTACCTGCACCTGAAGATGAGTCGTGTGCTTGTTTAGGCTCACCTCTGTAAGGCCCCGTTACCGGTAACCCTACTTTCGTGTTGGATTTACTCATAAACACAGTTCTAAATATCAGAGTTAATTAAAAACTTTACGCGGAATATAAAACTTTCATAAAACATTACATATCAATTCATAATCATGTCTTAAAACATTCCTCTTGTCTTTCAAAATCAAAACATAACTTAATAAACATATCAGATCTTCAGATGCCAGGCTTTAGTCTTCTGCCATGTGTCCTCCACTCAAGCCAGCTGTCTCATCCTACTCACCTGCGTGCATACTAAAAGTCAGCTACGCTGAGTGAGTTCTAGTTAATCATACACTACCATACAATACCTTGTTACATACATACGTACTTAACCTCATAACTTTCTTTCATACACACATAAGTACTCATACCTTCATTCTTACTTACATACTTTCTTTACATTCATAATCATACGTTTTAAAGAGCCTTTCGCCCTATAACCTCACAGATATTATAAGGGTCTGGTCCCTAACATCACAGATATTATAAGGGTCTGGTCCCTAACATCACAGATATTATAAGGGTCTGGTCCCTAACATCACAGATATTATAAGGGTCTGGTCCCTAACATCACAGATATTATGAGGGTCTGGTCCCTAACATCACAGATATTATTAGGGTCTGGTCCCTAACATCACAGATATTATTAGGGTCTGGTCCCTTGTTTTCGAATATTAGTAGGGTTCGATTCCCTCTTCGTTACCATACAACCATACATCATACCTCGAGTATTATTAGGGCTCGGTACCCTTTTCGTAACCATACAACCATACAACCGTTATTTCCTTTTTTTATTAACTTTATTACGTTCATACACATAAACATACATATCATACTTGCCATATTTATAACGTTACAACCTGACAGTACGTGCAATATCCGAAGATCGTTCACGTACCATCAAGCAATCATTCATACATATCATACTTACCATATTTATAACGTTACAACCTGACAGTACGTGCAATATCCGAAGATCGTTCACGTACCATCAAGCAATCATTCATACATATCATACTTACCATATTTATAACGTTACAACCTGACAGTACGTGCAATATCCGAAGATCGTTCACGTACCATCAAGCAATCATTCATACATATCACATATATCACATATGGCATACACTTATCACTTAGGATAAATGTATTAACAACACATCAAGTATGCACACAGCCCCGAAAACATAACAAGGAATGGGGCTAGAAACTCACCTGGATCCTGTTACGCTCGCCGTTGATTGTAATTCCTTTCTTTAACTGGGCTCGGCTAACTGTATAATATTTACACATATCAATTAACTACTACTACTCGTTTTGTATTTCTATCTATATATGACCCACAACGAACGGGGGTCCGGGGGCAGCGCCCCTGGCAGCGGGGTTCTAGGGGCGGCAGCCCCTAGCGGGGTCCAAGGGGCAGAGCCCCTGGCTGGGGTTAAGCTGCCAGGTCAGCTTGGAAAAATTTTATTTTCGATAACTGCCTTAACACATTTTCCATTAGGTTTTTAATTTATTTTATAGACGAACTTCGCTTCAGGCGAAGTTAAACCTTAGGCGAACTTGGAAACAGCTTGGTTCTGGCTTGATTCGATCGAATAGGAACACGTTCGATCGAATAGGAACACGTTCGATCGAACAGGAACACGTTCGATCGAATAGGAACACGTTCGATCGAATACAACACGTTCGATCAAACAGGAACACGTTCGATCGAATAGGAACACGTTCGATCGAATACAACACTCATTCGATCGAATACAAAACTCATTCGATCGAATGAGTTGGAGACCATTCGGTTGCTTCCCTATTCGGTCGACTGGACTTGTTCGATCTACGCATTCGATCGAATGGACTGATTCGATCGACTGGTTCGATCGAATGAGTCTGATTCGACTCCTTCAAGCTGGGCGACGGAGAAACCCACGGGTTTTCCAGATTTTCCAGATTTTTGACCCAAAATCGAAGTTTTTGACATGGAAATGCTCGGGATTGAAAGGGCTATCGATTCCTAGTACTTTTAAACACAAAAGCTTGCATTTTGACACCAAAACAAGGCGGTTTTTGACCCGAAAACTCAAGTTACGAAAATGGGAGTTTTTGCTCGATTTGAGGTCGAAAATGGTTATGAAAACGGATGATTTTCGAGAGGGACTTACCAAAAACGATTAGGAACAAGATTGTGGACTCGGATTTGTGATTTGAGAACTTTCTCTCTCTAGCTTCTCTCTCTAGAAATGAGAGTGTTTGGGTGGGTGTAAGTGAAGGAAGATGGTGAAAATGGTGGAAGTGTCAAGAACTTTCGTTTATATACTACGGGTTTGGTTAGGCTCGGGTTAGCTTCCTACGGGTCGAGACAGGCCGAGTTCATAAAATAACTAAGCCCAAGACCCGTTCCTTACTCGACATTAAATAACTAAAACGTGAAATTACTAAACATAACTTTCTTTTATTTATCAATATAAAAATTTTAGGATGTTACAAGTCTTCCTCCCTTAAAGAGGTTTCGTCCCCGAAACCTAACTATTACATAAACAAACTAGGGTAAAACTTGCGCATCTCATCCTCAACTTCCCAAGTAGCATCTGATCCCTTGCGGTGTTTCCATATCACTTTGACCAAGGGTATAACCTTATGACGAAGCTGCTTCTCCTTGCGATCAACGATCTTTATCGGTTGCTCGATGTAGTTCAATTGTTCATCAACCTCGATGTCCATTAATGGCACGTGAGACTTGTCATCAGCTAGACACTTCCTCAGATGAGAGACATGGAAGGTTGAATGAATTCCTTCTAACTCATCGGGTAAGTCCAGTTTGTAAGCTACTTCACCCACACGTTTTACAATCTTGAACGGTCCAATGTACCTCGGACTCAACTTTCCTCTTTTCCTAAAACGGATAATCCCCTTCCAAGGCGAGACCTTAAGCATCACATTGTCACCAACGTCAAACTCAATTGGTCGTCGCCGCTTATCTGCATAAGACTTTTGTCTGTCTTGAGCGGCTTTCATTCTTGCTTTGATCTGATCGAACTTTGAAGACGTTTCTTGAACCACTTCTAGGCTTCCCATTTCTTTCTGACCAATCTCACCCCAACACACCGGGGTTCTACATCGTCTACCGTACAACATCTCAAACGGTGGCATACCGATACTTGAATGGTAACTGTTGTTATAGGAGAACTCTGCCAGATGCAGATGATCATCCCAACTTCCACCAAAATCTAAAACACAAGCACGTAGCATATCCTCAAGGGTTTGGATCGTCCGTTCGGACTGTCCATCAGTTTGAGGATGATACGCCGTACCGATGTTCAACCTCGTCCCCAAAGCTTCATGAAATTTCTTCCAGAACCTCGAAGTAAACCGTGTATCCCTATCAGACACGATCGATAACGGTACTCCATGCTTGGTTACCACTTCCTTGATGAACAAGCTTGCTAACGTTTCTGACGAGATGGCCTCTCGTATGGGCAGAAAGTGAGCACTCTTGGTCAAACGGTCCACAATCACCCAGATGGTATCATGTTGCTTAGCCGTACGAGGTAGCTTAGTTATGAAATCCATGGTGATGTGTTCCCATTTCCACTCAGGTATCTCTAGCGGTTGCATCTTCCCATAAGGCTTCTGATGCTCGGCTTTGACTTGTAAGCAAGTTAAGCACTTACTAACATAATCCACTACATCATTCTTCATTCCTGGCCACCAGTAATCTCTCTTCAGGTCTTGGTACATCTTTGTAGCTCCAGGATGGATTGAGTACCTTGACTTATGAGCTTCATCTAAGATTCGACTTCTAAGATCACCATGGCGTGGGATCCACATACGGTCGAACCTAGTTTTAACTCCATGAGTGTTTTCCACCAACTCATCTTGCTGGCCATAAATCCTTTCTTTCTTTACTAACCCTTCATCTACTAACACCTCCGACTGCACTTTGATGATTTCTTCAAAAAGACTTGAGTTCACAATCAGCTTGTATGACTTCACTGTTGCAAGGACTTCCTCATTCTTACGACTTAGCGCATCAGCAACCACGTTAGCTTTACCGGGGTAATACTTAATCTCACAGTCGTAATCCTTTATCAATTCTAACCATCTTCTCTGCCTCATGTTCAATTCTTTCTGCTCGAAGAAGTACTTTAAACTCTTATGATCGGTATAGATAGTACACTTAGTGCCGTACAGATAGTGCCTCCATATCTTAAGAGCATGCACTACAGCTGCTAACTCCAAATCATGCGTCGGATAAGTACTTTCATGGACCTTCAACTGTCTGGACGCGTAAGCTATCACCTTCCCTCGTTGCATCAACACGCAACCTAATCCTTGATGCGAAGCATCAGCACAAACAACGAAATCCTCGTCACCATCGGGTAGAGTAAGGATTGGAGCTTGCGTGAGTCTCTTCTTCAATTCTTCAAAGGCTTCTTCTTGAAATTTTCCCCAGCTGAATACTATCGACCTTCGGGTCATACCGGTCAGCGGTGCGGCTATCTTGGAGAAACCTTCGATGAATCTCCTGTAGTAGCCGGCTAACCCTAGGAAACTTCGTATATCAGTCGGATTTTGCGGAGTCTTCCAATTCGTTATCGCTTCAATCTTAGCTGGGTCCACGGTAATCCCTTCAGGATTAATCACGTGACCTAAAAATTGCACTTCTCTTAGCCAGAACGCGCACTTCGAAAACTTGGCGTACAACTTCTCTTTCTTCAGTGTCTCCAATACCTCTCTCAGATGCTCAGCATGGTCAGACTCGTTCTTTGAATAAATCAATATATCGTCAATGAAGACGATAACCGACTTATCCAACATCGGCCGACACACCCTATTCATCATGTCCATAAATGCTGCAGGAGCATTTGTTAGACCGAATGACATTACGAGGAACTCGTAGTGTCCATACCGCGTTCGGAACGCTGTCTTAGGGATGTCTGCCTCCTTCACCTTCAGCTGATGGTAGCCTGATCTGAGATCTATTCGTGAGAACCAACTTGAACCTTGCAGTTGGTCAAACAGATCATCGATCCTTGGCAAAGGATATCTATTCTTTACCGTAAGCTTATTCAACTCACGATAGTCTATGCACATTCTCATACTTCCATCCTTCTTTTTCACAAACAAAACCGGTGCGCCCCACGGAGAAACACTCGGTCTTATGAAACCTTTGTCGAGGAGTTCTTGCAGTTGTGACATCAATTCCTTCATCTCGGACGGTGCTAGACGGTAAGGCGCTTTTGCGACGGGCTGGGCTCCTGGTACTAGATCTATCTGAAATTCTATCTCTCGCTCAGGTGGCAACCCCGGAAGATCCTCAGGGAATACTTCTGGGTAGTCGCGCACAATAGGAACATTCTTCATTTCTTTCGTCTCGGCCGTAGCGTTGACAACATACGCCAGGTAGGCTCCGCACCCCCGCCTTAACAAACCCTCGGCTTTTATCATCGAAATGACATTAAGCCCACAACTCTCCTTATCACCATAAACCGTCACCGCACTACCATCCAATGACTTTAACCTTATCATCTTACTTTTACATACTATCTGAGCCTCAAACTCAGACAACCAATCCATACCCAAAACTACGTCGAACCCTCCCAAGGTCATAACGTACAAGGTAACCGGGAACTCATGCCCTTCCAATTCTATTTTACAGTTCTTAACCATATTCGTTATTTTAACCGAAGTGTCACTAGCGGTTTCTACTATCAGGGTCTCAGACACTCGGCAACATATCATTTTAGCTAGTTTACTAAATGGTGTGGCTACGAAACTTTTGTTTGCGCCCGAATCAAATAATACAGTAGCGGAAACACCGTTCACTAGAAACGTACCTGTGACAACATCCGGAATCTGCTTGGCTTGTTCTTGAGTCAGCATGTAGGCTCTGGTTCTTTGCCTAGCTTGACCAGCATCCTTCTTCCCGCTACCTCCAGCCTCACCATCGGTGCATTCCCTCGCCATGTGGCCTGTCTTGCCACATTTGTAACATGCTGGTTTTGCACTGCACTCATTGGCATAATGTCCTACCTTCCCACACTTATAGCAAACATTCGACCCAACTCTACACTCTCCAGCATGCATCTTTCCACACTTATGACATGTATCCGAACCCTTTCCCCATCTACACTCACCATTGTGTGCCTTGCCACAGGTCTTGCACGACCTGTTCTCCCAAACTCTCGGCTGCTTGTTCTTAGGGTTCCACATCTGGGTACCGGGTCGTTTAGCAGGAGCGACCCATTTCTTTTCTTTCTTCTCATCTCCCACCACCACATCATCCGCAGTTAAGTCTGCATAGACCATTTCTGCGAGTTCGACAGCAGAATCGAAAGTAGCAGGTTTACTTGTCCTGACTAGCATGCGGACTCTCTGTGGTAATCCCCTCACGTAACACTTGATCCTTTTAGCCTCGGTGTTGACCATATCAGGCACCAACCTAGACATTCGATTGAACTCGGTGGTGTACTCACGATGCGTCATCATACCGGCTTTTAAATTCTGGAACTTCATCTCCGTTCTTTCAACCTCGGCATCTGCACAGAACTTCTTCATTACCAACTCTTTCAAATCTTCCCACTTCATTGCTCCAATCTCATCCTTAGTCTTTCTCTGCTCCACACTTTCCCACCAATACATAGCCTCATCTACGAATGACTGAGTAGCATAACCCACAGCTTGGTCGGGACGGCATTCGCTAATGCGGATAACCTTGTCCATAGCGGTTATCCACTGGAGAGTAGCGATTGCGTCTCCTAAACCAGTCAGCTTTGGCGGGTCACAACCTTTAAAGGACTTATAGCTGCACCCACCTTGTCCTCCTCTCCTATCATCGACTTTAACAGACTTATCCCCACTCGAGGCCCCTCTTTCACCTTCCCCATCCTTTCTACCATCACCACCCGCCCCTTCAGCAGTTCGCTCACGGCTTCCAGCAGATCCTTCGGGATTCAGGTTCTTCACAGCAGCAACTACAGCCTGAACGATGGCTGCTTGAACTGCAGGGCTAAGTTGAACTTCCTCGTTGTTGTTCTGGTCTCCTCCAGCTGCGCTTCCTTCATCTTCGGTGTGGGAAGCTTCTTCCACCGAGGGTTGCCGGACAAGAAGAGGCCTGCCACGACGCCCAGCGCGACCCCCAGTTTCAACAAATTCTCCAGCTCCAGCCATTAGTATTCTAAAGGGGAAAACACAAACATCATCACTCAAGGAACTATCTAGTACAAGGATAGTAAGGCTAACAGGTAATAACAGTGGCCAGTTGTGATTAGCTGATCACGTTACTTTCCGTGTCCTATACACTTCCTTTTATGAGTCTATTTGTGCTGGTTCTACTTAAGTAGTTAGTCAATTCAAACAATCAATTATTCCTATCCGTACCATTCTCATATCTTTTCTTTCTCATTAACATATATCATTTAATCATACCTTTCACCTTTACTGATCTTGCTTGAGCGACACATGGCATTCTTGAACTGGCATCTTCTTTCTTTTCTTACTTAAATCCCATTCTCTGTTCAAGTCTAAGCATGTAGGATGCTTAAATCTCTTGAACTTTGCTCTGATACCAACTTGTAAGGCCCCGTTACCGGTAACCCTACTTTCGTGTTGGATTTACTCATAAACACAGTTCTAAATATCAGAGTTAATTAAAAACTTTACGCGGAATATAAAACTTTCATAAAACATTACATATCAATTCATAATCATGTCTTAAAACATTCCTCTTGTCTTTCAAAATCAAAACATAACTTAATAAACATATCAGATCTTCAGATGCCAGGCTTTAGTCTTCTGCCATGTGTCCTCCACTCAAGCCAGCTGTCTCATCCTACTCACCTGCGTGCATACTAAAAGTCAGCTACGCTGAGTGAGTTCTAGTTAATCATACACTACCATACAATACCTTGTTACATACATACGTACTTAACCTCATAACTTTCTTTCATACACACATAAGTACTCATACCTTCATTCTT
This sequence comes from Bidens hawaiensis, assembly GCF_021521415.1. Classification (NCBI taxonomy): domain Eukaryota; kingdom Viridiplantae; phylum Streptophyta; class Magnoliopsida; order Asterales; family Asteraceae; genus Bidens; species Bidens hawaiensis. The sequence continues at coordinate 144,628 of NW_027495808.1, read as the reverse complement.
ACTTACATACTTTCTTTACATTCATAATCATACGTTTTAAAGAGCCTTTCGCCCTATAACCTCACAGATATTATAAGGGTCTGGTCCCTAACATCACAGATATTATAAGGGTCTGGTCCCTAACATCACAGATATTATAAGGGTCTGGTCCCTAACATCACAGATATTATAAGGGTCTGGTCCCTAACATCACAGATATTATGAGGGTCTGGTCCCTAACATCACAGATATTATTAGGGTCTGGTCCCTAACATCACAGATATTATTAGGGTCTGGTCCCTTGTTTTCGAATATTAGTAGGGTTCGATTCCCTCTTCGTTACCATACAACCATACATCATACCTCGAGTATTATTAGGGCTCGGTACCCTTTTCGTAACCATACAACCATACAACCGTTATTTCCTTTTTTTATTAACTTTATTACGTTCATACACATAAACATACATATCATACTTGCCATATTTATAACGTTACAACCTGACAGTACGTGCAATATCCGAAGATCGTTCACGTACCATCAAGCAATCATTCATACATATCATACTTACCATATTTATAACGTTACAACCTGACAGTACGTGCAATATCCGAAGATCGTTCACGTACCATCAAGCAATCATTCATACATATCATACTTACCATATTTATAACGTTACAACCTGACAGTACGTGCAATATCCGAAGATCGTTCACGTACCATCAAGCAATCATTCATACATATCACATATATCACATATGGCATACACTTATCACTTAGGATAAATGTATTAACAACACATCAAGTATGCACACAGCCCCGAAAACATAACAAGGAATGGGGCTAGAAACTCACCTGGATCCTGTTACGCTCGCCGTTGATTGTAATTCCTTTCTTTAACTGGGCTCGGCTAACTGTATAATATTTACACATATCAATTAACTACTACTACTCGTTTTGTATTTCTATCTATATATGACCCACAACGAACGGGGGTCCGGGGGCAGCGCCCCTGGCAGCGGGGTTCTAGGGGCGGCAGCCCCTAGCGGGGTCCAAGGGGCAGAGCCCCTGGCTGGGGTTAAGCTGCCAGGTCAGCTTGGAAAAATTTTATTTTCGATAACTGCCTTAACACATTTTCCATTAGGTTTTTAATTTATTTTATAGACGAACTTCGCTTCAGGCGAAGTTAAACCTTAGGCGAACTTGGAAACAGCTTGGTTCTGGCTTGATTCGATCGAATAGGAACACGTTCGATCGAATAGGAACACGTTCGATCGAACAGGAACACGTTCGATCGAATAGGAACACGTTCGATCGAATACAACACGTTCGATCAAACAGGAACACGTTCGATCGAATAGGAACACGTTCGATCGAATACAACACTCATTCGATCGAATACAAAACTCATTCGATCGAATGAGTTGGAGACCATTCGGTTGCTTCCCTATTCGGTCGACTGGACTTGTTCGATCTACGCATTCGATCGAATGGACTGATTCGATCGACTGGTTCGATCGAATGAGTCTGATTCGACTCCTTCAAGCTGGGCGACGGAGAAACCCACGGGTTTTCCAGATTTTCCAGATTTTTGACCCAAAATCGAAGTTTTTGACATGGAAATGCTCGGGATTGAAAGGGCTATCGATTCCTAGTACTTTTAAACACAAAAGCTTGCATTTTGACACCAAAACAAGGCGGTTTTTGACCCGAAAACTCAAGTTACGAAAATGGGAGTTTTTGCTCGATTTGAGGTCGAAAATGGTTATGAAAACGGATGATTTTCGAGAGGGACTTACCAAAAACGATTAGGAACAAGATTGTGGACTCGGATTTGTGATTTGAGAACTTTCTCTCTCTAGCTTCTCTCTCTAGAAATGAGAGTGTTTGGGTGGGTGTAAGTGAAGGAAGATGGTGAAAATGGTGGAAGTGTCAAGAACTTTCGTTTATATACTACGGGTTTGGTTAGGCTCGGGTTAGCTTCCTACGGGTCGAGACAGGCCGAGTTCATAAAATAACTAAGCCCAAGACCCGTTCCTTACTCGACATTAAATAACTAAAACGTGAAATTACTAAACATAACTTTCTTTTATTTATCAATATAAAAATTTTAGGATGTTACAACCTCCTACACCAGAATAGTCTGGATCTTGGTAATCATTCTTGAGTTTCTTCAATACATCATCTTTGCATGTTAACTACAAAATCAGATCCTCCTGTTCTTTGAGTTTCACCCCCTGAGACTCAACAATCGCACGAAGCTCCTTAGTCTCTTTCTGACAGAATGAAACATAACTCATCAGCCTTCTTTGATTCTCCCTTAGGCGTTCTTGATTCAGGCGGTCAACAGACATCTGATTCTCATACAAGTGTAGCAAATTCAATAGCATGTCTATCTGACGATTCTATGGCATGTTGTACAAGGATGGATGAACAGGTTGGATTGGTCCCTAAGACCTTGTAATTCTCATGAATGAAACATCACTAGGTGGAGGACGCCTCATTGATGGTGTTGGAGGAACAGTAGAGAGTGTAGCAGAGGGCAGTGGTATTTCAGCTAACGCCATTTGTGGAATCATACCAAGCCTCTCATGAGAAACCATCGTCGTTGTCAAGGTGATTGCCGGAGTTCTAGTAGTAAGTGGCACTGCCGGGCATTGAGACGTGGTTGTCTGTGGTGGTGGAACACCAATAATTACACCAGCTCCAGCTGATACACGTCTTTTGGCTGGAACTTCAGAAGCTAGTGCTTTACCCTTTCTTTTCCATTCACGTTGAGCTGCAATTGTGGCAGCTAACGCAGCTTCGCCTGCAGCTTGTTGTTCTTGAAGAGTTGCATCACCAGCACCACCATCTCCACCATCATCACCATCATTATCATCATCGTTTCCATCGTTCCCACATTCTCCTCCCTCACGCTCGGAATCCGAATCATCATGGATCCAGCGTTCATTGGGAGGACATACATAATCAGGATTAATAATGTGACCAATCATACGTTTGTCCCGTGGCCTCTCCTTACGATAGATCTTCATTCTACATACAGTTTCGGCCTTCATGTGTTCCAAAGGAAGCACATCGTCCACCAATGTTTGATCAATAACCAAGTTTGGTATCAAATTTTGGATTATCAACTGCAGAAATCGGGGATACATTAAGAACTTCTTCTTCTGAGCTATTTGCTGAACTTGCTCTTTCAAATGATCGAAAACCATTTCTGAGAAGTTGAATGGGTTATTAAGAATGAGTGCCATAAATGCTGATTGTAGACTAATACGGCATTCATCAAATCAACCTTTACGACCACCCATGCAATGAATCCGTACGTGTAAAAGATACTTGTAAGAAGGGCATAGACCATTCTTGTTGAACATAGAATCCTCAGTATTTTCACCATAACGTACACGTCTGAACAAACCCTTGATTAACTCCTTATAAAACTCACTTGGGTTATTGTCATTGTCCCCAAACCGAAGCACCCTTCTAATCACTTCAACATCCAAAGTTATAGGAGTTTGATTGATTGTGGCTCGAATGTGATTCTCGGCTTCAATAAACTCAACAGTATTATAGAACTGCCTAATAATGCTCAGAAAAACAGTAGGTCGAGCAGTTATGGCATAATATATCACCGAACGTCGTAAAAATGCCAAAATATCCCCCAACATAGCTATGTCAGCAACATCCGAATCAACATAAGCACATATGTTGTGCTTCTTATCATATGATAGTAACTGTACGTCAGCCTGTTCTTGAGGTTGCTCTTGATCTTGGGGTTGTTCTTGTTCTTGGGGAGCAACGGGTGGGTCTTGATCTATTTGATCGGCCATTTCACTGAATAAATATAAACGAGTATAAGTAATGTGAAGATGTAATATACATTTAGCACTTATATATATATATATTTATCAATAAATGGTGTATTTAATTTTATATGTCGTGTGTAATCGATATATCGACGCGTTTAGACGTTTGGAATAATTTAATAATTACAACATTTGGTGAAATTAATTAAATAATTAATTGAAAAATGTCATTCGTTATAAAAAACAATCTGATTCGTTACAGAAATGTAACGAATTGACTGATTCGCTATCAAGTAAATAATATGACGAACGAGACTTAGCGAATTAACTTGTAGTTCGTGTCAAATTGACGAATCTGAAGCTGATTCGTTAAAATACCTTATTCGCTAATCTAGTTCGTGTAAGTTACTTAACGAATTGGACACGAAGAGTTCCAATTCGCTAAGTATAACGAATGGCCAAAAACTTGGCTTAATCTTTGACAATCCTGGTCAAAGTCAAAATTACACAAGAACACTAAAAGTCAACATGTTGAATCCAGGTTTGATTATTTCATAATTATCGTTGAATAACCAAATTGACATTCGTAATGATCTCGGAAACACTAAACAAAGCAAATGGTGTTGATTTGAGGGACCAAAAGTATGATATAAGTTAGATTATTAAGGGTTTTAACCGAACATAAACACCCGAAACCACAAAACAATCAAATTGACCCGGCAAACAATAATCAAATACTGATTAAAGTTCACCAAGGATCTCGTAATCACATTCCAATCACAATGATATCAAAATAAACTATATCAATACAGTATGACATTGATTAAGCAGATTTTTAAAACTCGTAAAACCCTTATAACAAAATTGCATAATTAGTCTATCAACACAGTGTCATTTTTGACGAAAATCACAAAGAAGAGATAATCTATACCTTAGCAATACACTGGTAAACTCAAAAGTTCGAATTACGAAGGTCGAGAAAATCAGAAAAAATTTGAATAGGGTGTCTTTAGGTATAAGGAAGATGAAGGAATAGTGAAGGACGGTTCGTTTCACACCTGTCCTTTATACCTAGTCCTTACACGCTTCCCAATGTACGAATTGACCTAATTCGTGTGAGTTTTGAAATAACGAATCGGCTGATTCGTTATATAAACTAAACACGTGAGATGACGAATTAGCCTTGATTCGTGCTTGATTCGTTAAGTATGCATAACGAACTAGACTTGTTTCGTTACAGAGTGCGGAAGCGAATTAGTTGAACGAACTAGAGTGTAGTTCGTTAAAAACAATCTAATTCGTTATCCATAAATACCAAATCATAGTTTATTTAATTTTAACTTAAATAATTAAATAAATAAATAAATGAATTAAATAAAAATAAACATTTTTATCCAATTAACTTACACGAATTACCGAGGTCGTTTATCTCGATAATCTAATAACTTAAAACGTTTTACGTTCATTTAAAAACATAATTTAAATTACAACTTAAATAATATGTAAAATGAAATATAAAATATATTTTTTTAATATATTGTAAAAATTAAAGAATGTATTTACAGAAATATCCGAACTAGAAAATAGACAATCTTTTTGTGTTTTTCTATGATTTTTCAAAAGCAATACATATTTTTTGTGTTTTTGTTGAGTTTAAGCAGAGAATCATATAGACCAAAATGTCCTTCCATCGCAGTTTTATATTTTAGCGATATTATGACTGGCGTTAAGTCGGTCATTGATATTGTTGTCCACTTGAATCTTATAACAAACCTTCGAGCATTTTTGTGATATGATTTTAAGGTTCAATTAGCGTACAGAATATCGGAAACTATCAGCCCCTAATCTCGGTTCAAGCTTAATTTGATTTTTGCAAATTACCCCAACTTGACTTAAACCATTATAATGTTGATCAAAATTTTTAATACCAATTTTGAATTTTATAATTTTTGAGCAATGCATCAGGTTTCCTTTACTGTGAGTGAGTATGCACGAGTCCATCTGTCGGCTTGCATACCTTGTATCCCCTAGGGTCCGTTTCTTATTGGTATTGAGACGCGCGCAAGGGAGGAACAATTGTATGACTAACAACGGATTTTGATCAAGTCAGTAATTTGGATTGTACGAAGTACAACAGTGATCAAGTTTAATGACTTTGGGTTTGCTCTAAAAGCGAGTGAAATATTCATGCATATGAATACCCAGATGATTAAGCCGCATAAAGACTCACAGTGTCCAGAATCCTAACGCTTGTTATTTGCTTTATTATATTTTTGGGTGATCAACAATTATAAGGCTTGAGTATGACTGGTTATTACATTTCTGCCCTCCTCACCGAGACTTTTGCTAGAGACTAACACCTCTTTCAATTTGGCTTTTCTTTAGGTTTATATCCCTTACTTTACTCTAAAAGCTTGTTTAAAACCTATCAACACACCAATGATTAAGCATACAGTCTTTTAAGCTTATTTATTTCTGGATTTGGGGTCAAATAGTCAATGTACTATCATTTTCTCTTTTTGCTTCAAACTCAAAATTTTAAGGAGCATAAACAAAAATTTAATTGCCCCAGTTAATTTTAAGTTCATAAATTAATGGCTATCATGTCCTTCTACAAATAGATAACAGGACCAATACATGCAAGCATGCTTCACGAACTTAAATAACTGACATAATTTTCAGCTAAAAAAGAAATAGAAAGCTTAACGAACACCCCAAGTACTTTCCATTATCAGGTAAATGGCTATCCCGAAGATTTAAAAAAAATATCAGGACCAAACATATACAAGTACATGTCTTTCAAATAGAAATAAATGACATAATTTTCATTGAACGTAAGCAAAAATCTTTTTGGTTTTTCTCTTTACATACTAGAACACAATCTTTTTGTCTTTTCGGATTTTTATTTAGAAACAAGAAATTCACATTCTTTTTGATTTTTTTAAGAAATTAAATTCAAGAAAGATCACAATATTTTTGAGTTTTCAAAATTTTCTAATGTTTTTGGGTTTTATCTATACAAACGAGAATAAGCAGAATATTATTGTATTTCCTAAACTTTCACCCCCTAAAACCTAAAAACAAAATAAATTGATGAACCAAAATTAACAGAAAAGAAACATAATTATCATTGTTTCAGGATATCAGCAAGGGTCTTCAATCCATTTAAACCAAGCAAAAATTGAAAACGCGTTTTATCAAAGGCTTTGGTAAATAGATCGGCTTTTTGAAAATCAGTATGTACTTTCTCAAGGTCAATTTATTTCTTTTCATAACAATCCCGTATGAAATGATATCGAATTTCGATATGTTTCGTATTAGAATGTTGTACGGGATTTTTGGTGATACTAATAGCAGTAGAGTTATCAATCAAGATGGGAGTAGTAAGAAACTTCAAACCGCAGTCGCGAAGATGTTGTTGTATCCACAAAACCTGGGAACAGCAACTCGAGGCTGCAACATACTCAGCTTCGGCGGTTGAAGTGGAGACTGTTGCCTGCTTCTTACACTGCCAGGAAACAAGCAGATTTCCTAAGAATTGACATCCCGCTGTGGTAGAGTTGAAATTAATCTTGCATCCTCCATAGTCTGAGTCGGAATAAGAGGTAAGATCAAAAGTATCGTCTTTGGGGTACCATAACCCGATGTTAGGATTTCCCCTAAGATATTGCAAAATACGCTTGACCGCTGCCAGGTGAGTCACTTGGGGACTAGCTTGGTACCTAGCACATAAACAAACAACAAACATTATGTCGGGTCGAGAAGCAGTTATATACATTAAAGAACAATCATAGCACGATAGAGGGTCGGATCAAAGGTATCATCCAATTCATACGGTGATAAATTGTGACCCACGGGAAGAGGATTAGAACGGATTTTTCCGGCAGTAATCTTGAATCGGCTCAAGACATCGTTCACATATTTTGTCTGATGAGTGAAGATTCCTTTCACAGACTGATGAACCTGCAACCCTAAAAAGAAATTCATCTCTCCCATCGAACTCATCTCGAACTTGGTTTGCGTTGATTTCTCGAACTCCTTACACAACGTGTCATTTGTTGACCCAAAGATTATGTCATCAACATAAATCTGAATGAGGAGAAGATCATCACCAATATTCTTATAAAACAAAGTGCAGTCAACAGTTCCACGTTTGAAACCATTATCCGTCAGATGGTCGGCGAGCATGCCATACCAAGCTCTCGGGGCTTAATGTAGACCATATAATGCCTTGTTTAATCTGTAAACACGGTCAGGATAATCAGGATCTTCAAAACCTGGAGGCTGTAAAACGAACACTTCCTCATGAAGTTCACCATTGAGAAAAGCACTCTTGACATCCATTTGATATACTTTAATATTCTTGTAAGCAGCATATGCCAAAATGATTCGAATCGACTCTAATCTTGCAACTGGAGCATATACTTCAGTGTAATTAATACCCTCTTGGTGATGAAAACCTTGCACTACTAATCGTGCCTTGTTTCTCACAATTACCCCACGATCTTTTCTTACATATGTATGCCCACTTAGTCGGAATCGCCTTCTTGACTCTAGCAGTCGATAAGATCCCAAACACCTAAACGTTCAAATTGTTGTCAATCTTATTGCATGGCTTCTACCTAAGAAGGGTCTTGAAGTGCCACACGAGGAGTCGTTGGCTCAACTTGAGATAGAAACAAGTGAATTTAGCAAGATTCACAATCCCAGACGAGTGTAAGTCAGCATAACCACATAATACATTATTATCACCAGATGAAGCAACTTGATGACGTGTTTGAACTCCCACATCAAGTTCTCCAATAATGTTTTCTTGTGGATGGTAATTTTGAATCCTAAGAGTAGGATTCTCAGGAACATCAATAGTTTCAAATAAATTAGTGTAATGTTCACCCAGATCATGAGATGAAACATCACTATCAAGTTCAATGACTTGATCAACAATTTGAGTGTCATCAGATGAAGTAGATGCATTTTCGAAGAGAGCTGGAGACTCATTTACAGGTTCTTTAGTTGGAGCAGGAATTAGCAAATCCTGGAATTTCCAATTGATTCTCAAAATAAGCTCGAACTAGATCTTCATTTGGTTGTTCAGTCGATGGTGTAAACGAATTAAATAAGCCATCATAATCAAACATCCGGTCGGGACCTTTCCTTGAGAAGGAGTAGTGTACTTTTGACAGTCCACATGGTACCATTCTTCAACACAATCAGACGTGAAATTAAATACCCATTTCTTAGGAGAAGCATATCCCAAGAAATATCTTTCAATGACTTTTTCATCAAACTTTCCCACATCCTTTTTCAACATCGTATATGGACACCCAAATGGTTCCAAGTACTTTAAATTAGGTTTACGATTATTCAACAACTCATAACTTGTCTTTTTAAGTTTCTTAACAGTCAGAACTCGATTAAGTGTGTAACAAGCTGTATTCACTGCCTCATTCCAAAAATGGATAGGAAGCTTTGAATCAGCAAGCATCGTTCTTGCAGTTTCAATCAACGTTATATTCTTTCTCTCAGCTACACCGTTCTGTTGTGGTACATATGGTGCACTGTATTCTCGATGAATTCCCTTTTGTAAACAAAAGAAATCGAATACAGTATTTTTAAATTCAGTACCATTGTCACTTCGAATTCTTCTCACTTTTTGTTTGTATAGTGATTCGATCTTAGTGATTAAATTTTGAACGAGACCCGGTGTTTGGTCTTTTGAGCTCATAAACAAGACTCATGAATATCGTGAATAATCATTTTTAACTACTAGGCAATACCAGTCTCCAGAAATACTCGCACGATTCACTGGACCAAATAAATCCATATGAAGTCGTTCAAGAGGAGTATCAATGGAATTTAATAACTTAGATGGGTGCGGCTTCTTCTTCTGTTTGCCCTTCTTGCAAGCAAAACAGTGATTAGATAACTTAAAATTCTTCAACGAGACGCCCTCAACTAAGTAATTAGCCATGAGATAGTTCATCTTTCGAACATGTATGTGACCCATTCTACGATGCCATAGAATAGAATCTTTCTCGGTTGCTTTCGAGACAAAACATGTTTCGATCGATGTTGATACTTTAAAACTCATATTCAAGACATAAATATCATTTGATCGAGGTGATCGCATGACAACCATGTCCTCGGGAATCACATAACCCGGTTTTAAAATCAGACACTCTTTATCTGTAAATACTGTAGTGTATTGCTTATCACAGATTTGCGACACACTCAATAAATTATGGTCCACTTTATCACAATAGTTAACCTTCTCAAAAGTAATATACCCATTCAAAACATCACCTTCTTGTGTAATCATACCCCCAGAATTCCCAGCAAACGCACATAACCCCGTTGAATATTTCTAACATTTGTTAAGAGGTCGAGATTTCCAGTAATATGACGAGAACATCCACTATCCATAATCCAGTTTTCACCAGAAATGGTCTTGGATGTACCCTACACACAAATGAAAATGATTAGTTCAAAAAGGTAGCCCAGGCCTCAGTCTTGGGCACCTTTTGGTTTTCTTGAGAAAAGTTAAACTTAGTTGCATTCAATTGTTTTTCAGCAACTTGAGAATAAGTTACAGATTTCTTAGACTTTCTTCTTAAATACGCAGCTTGAACTACATTTGAATTAACATTTTTGCATAACGGTTCAGTTGGAATAAACTTAGGTTTAACATAACCATGAGTTTCATTCACATGAACAATTTTTCGAGGATGCACATTAAATAACATAATGTGAGTATCATCAGCATATGACACGGGTCGTTTCAGAATCTCTTTTACCAACGGAACCGGTTTGGAATGGTCCTTGATAAAAGGATGAAGATTCTGAAAATTCTTTTAGCCACAATTTCTCACTACATGACCTTGTTGACCGCAAAGGAAACAACTTTGCATATCAACATGATGATGTTGAGAATTTTTCGGAACATGTGACACAGAAGATGGATGATGATTCACATTTTTGGTCATGCTTTTAGCAATATCATCAGATAATTCATATTTCTTTTTCAAAATAAAAGACTAAATGAACTGTTCAACGTATCTGTCCCAGTTGACTTCACAAATTGAACTTTCTTAGCTTGTTTTAAAACTTGCTTTGCTTTAGTCAATGGATCAGATGAGGCTGATGTTTTCGCTTGAGCATATCGACGTTCAAGTTCTTGAATCTTGGAAGTTTCATTTTGAAAAACACTTTCAATAAGTTCTAGTTTAATGATACTTATTGGAATGTCTTTCTCTGTGAACATCGTGTCTATCCCCTTTAACTTAAATACTCTACCTGTAGATGGCTTGGAAACTGTTGGATTTATGAAACGCAACAAATCCTCATCATAAATTTTGGGTTTTTCTGGTTTCTTAGCCCTTACTGGTTTAACGTTGACATGAGTATCTTGTTTCACCTTGGTTGTGTGTGAACCATACACAACCTCCTCAAATTCATGAGGTTCACAAAGTATGTGATTTGAACTTGGAATGTTCTTGTTCTTGTGTATGATTTTAGGTTCGAACACATTCTCAATGATAACTTTGTCAACATTTTCAACAAAGACTTTGTTACTTTGAACATGAGGTTTCTGAATTGAAGGTTGGGTTTTAACACTTTTAGTAGTAATTGATTTTGCTTTTTCTGAAATCACAGGTTCTATAATAATAACATCTTCCTCAGTAGGAGCAAAAGGATTAATTTTATAATCATTGTGAAACGGTGGAGGAATTTCAACAAAACCTATACCTTTCTTTGAATCTTTTTGTTTTCCAGAAACTTCAATAATTTCATTCAACAGAAAAGAAGAATTTCAAAATTTACCCAATTTGTTCTTCAACTCAAGAACCTCATTCTCAAGTTCGGATATTTTTGAACGATGTTTCAAGATTTCTTGAAACTTTTGGTCATTAATTGTCATTTTCACAGATAACTCAGCTTTGAGATCATGGTTACTTGTCGACAATGCTTCAATCTTTTCACGAGATCTCATTTGAGATTCGAGAGATTGTCGATAAGTATCTTTTAGCGAAGCAATTTCTCTGACTAAATTATCACTGTGATTCTTTAAAGATTCTAACTTAGGTTTGTTAGATTCACATTCAACACACGTTACTTTAATTGATGATGTAGCAGAAATAGAATGACTAACCTCATTGATCTTAGCCATGCATGCAAAGACAGTTGTAGGCTTGTCACAAGAGTCATCAGAATCAGATCCAGAATCATTATCAGAAGACAACTCACTTCCACTTGCATCTTGAAAGTCTTGAGTCAGCCCAAACAAAGCCAAGTTAGCTTGATTATCATTACACAGTAGACGTTGTGATCAATCATTTCCATCATCTAACATTGCTTGTGATCCAGAACTTGATGATTTCTTCTCAACATCATTACCTCGTGGTGTTGAAGAATTTTGATTTTGACCACGAGGACCAGTATAATCCTTTTTCGGTTTGTCACATTCTTTTGCAAAATGTCTGAATTCTTGACAATTGTAACATTTCACTTTTAACTTGTCAAATCCCAATTTCTTGTTCAAGGAAGGAAGGTCTTTTCCAGTCCTTTGCATAAATCTTTTCACTTTACTAACAATCATTGCCATGTTCCACTTTAAATCCATGATTTCTAAGTCGTCTGGATCAATCTGATCATAATCTTCATCAGTCAGATCACTAGTGGCAAACTTTCTACTTACCAAATTTTCATATGAAGTCATGAAAGCTGATAGAATAGCAAAATTTTGTTCAGCTTCTTTCATATTGACATTCGGAGGTGATGAGTATTGATTTGTAGTGGATTAACTTCCCGAACCAGCAGAAACATTTGGTGATCCAGAGTTACCAGCAGTATAAAAACATGCTCTAGGATCACTATAGATGGTTGTTTCGTTTTCTTATGCATTCTGAGTAAGAAATGCAGTAATCGGTGAAATGGTTAAGCTTAGAGGCATACTACCAACATAGAAAGCAGGATCTTGACTTTCCTTGGATGATTTTTGACACTTGAGGTCATATTCACGAGCTTCAATCTTTTGTAAAAACTCACTTGCAGTCAAGTCTTCATTGAAATAACTGTTTTCTTTTAATACCATTAGAAAAGTATAGTACGAACTTGGTAGTGCACTCTTAATAGTATCAATCTTATCAATCTCAGAAATTTCCAACTTTATTTTATCCATCTCTGCAATTAAGTGATTAAATCTTGTCGTCATTTCTTCAACTGTCTCACCTTTGAGTAGGTTAAAGTTTCTGAATTGAAACTTAAGCATAACCTTTTTGCATTCAGCAGTGTTTCCCATACTTCTCATTCGGATATGTTGAAACAAAGAGGCACAAATTTTTATACTTCCTACTTGGTGAAAAATATTTTCTGGTAGAGCCATAGTAAGAGTAGAATAAGCTTTGGTCTCTGTTTCCAATGCTTTCTTCTCTTCAACTGAGTATTGTGAGATGGCTTTAGGTGTAAAACCAATAGTCTCATCTCCAATCATAAGAACAGTGTAAACCTCATCCAAACAGTATGAACACTTAGGATGAACTGACCCTAGATGAGCTCGGAAACGGGGTTCCCATTTAGAAAAATCGCTAAATTTCATTAACCGGGGACATTTCGAATATGAACCGATCTAAGTGTCAAGTTGCAACATTTGTTGCATCAACATGTTTTGAGAAGCGAGTGCATACATACCAGCCATGTTTGCTAAATAATCAATTTTCTCAAACTTCAAGAGTTAAAATTAACAAACTGAAAATTGTGTAACGAACTGTGAACAGTTGTGAATTAGGTAGTGAATCAGAATTGATTTAAACGGATCCGATGATTAACGAATTAGACAGTCAACGAAACAGTCAATCAATGAATCAGATGGATAACGAATGAATCCAACTAACGAATTGACTAAGCGAATCACTAAGTACAAGCTTAACGAATTAGAGATTTTTCTGTAACAAATCACTAAGATAAACTTAGCGAATAAGATGACGAACCAACTACAGTTGATAGCGAATCAACCTATAGCGAATCAGGTTGTTACAACCGTTTGTAACAAACTCTGACACATAATGCCACGTGGCAAAGGTTGTTATAACACAATTTTCAAGGTAGACGCGTGTCACAAGAATCAGTTGACACGAATCAACTGATGAAACGAACTGGTTGACGAATCACTAAGAATTTATAACGAATTGACTAGATCAGTTAACGAATCAACATTGATATGATAACGAATCATAATCATATTCAAATCTTCAAAGAGGATTTCCAGATTTCCCTGGAAATGATGAACACCAACCCCAGAAACTCAGATTTGTAATACTTCCTCAATTCTTAACTAAATTGCACAAGTAAATTACCAAAATACTCACGAATCAATCACGAATCCAAATCAACAATTCTCGTAATCAATTATCACTTATCTCGAATCCAAATGCACCAAAACTAACCCCTGTTTCGGCCACAAACCAAATCCAATACCAATTCAATCCAAAACCAAACCAATATCCAATTCCTATTATCCGAACCTTACCAATACCTTAAAAAACCTCAAATCCAATCCAATCATTCCATAATTCAACCAATTAACCTCAATTTGATCCAAATTTAATCAAACAGAACCTTAACAATACGTAATACCAATTAACAGTCTAATAACCCAAATTAACAACCAAATCAAGCTTAATTGAGCACTGAAAGTTCTGATACCACTTGTTTGAACTCACTATTAACTCTTACTAACACAGATCTCATATCTGAGTTGTATATAAATTAACCTATATCAGGATCTAGTTCATGATTGCCATAGATCTATAGTTAATACGTTATCTATATCTATATATCGATTGTATGTAAGTTAATATTATAAGTATGAAGTTTGAGAGAGTATTTGGGCAGAGGTTCGTTAATTAACTCAAAACTTAACATTAAACAGTGACAAATGTCACTATATATAGAAGATAGACCTAGTTCGTTAACATTCCCTAACGAACTAGGGTCTACTTCATTACATATATTAAAACAAAATAATCTTAAAGAATCACCCCCTGATTCGTTAAACATCCTTAACGAATCAGGAGGGATAATACCTTAAGTCTTATTTCGCTAAACATCCTTAGCGAACTAGACAATACATTAACGAACTACAAGATAACTTAGTTGTTTATTACATTAAGCAAAAACGACAAATACGTTAACAATAAATACAAAGACTCGAGACGCAAAACCGTGCACTAACATTTAACGTTAGAGTATGCCGTGTAGCCTGTGATATAAATCTTAAACTGCTTAGTTTTAGTGTTTTACACATCATTGGCGTATGGTTTTGTAACCTTAAATCCTGTATTGATGGGATGCCCCGGGTCCGGAGACCATGGGTCTGCATGCAGACTATTCATCTGAGTATTCAAAATTCCAAATGGGGTTGTGAGTGTTTAAAATAAAGCTAAAAAAGAGCAAACCCGCAGATTTCTGCCACATAAGTCTTTAAACATGATCACAAAAAGTACCAAAGTACAAATGCATTACAGACTTGATCATCCACGCTGTTAGCCATGTGGGGTCCCCTTGCTCGCGTCTCATTACCATTAAGAAACGGACCACAAGGGACACGCTACATGTAAGCCCTACAGATGAAATTTTGCATACTCACCTTTGTTAATGGTTCGGTGTATTGCTTGATAACGGGGGTATGTCATGTTGTGGGGAACACTAGCTATTAATTAATTGTACCTTAATCGTATCTAATGGCTGCTTGGTATACTTTGATGCTTAAGCTTAGTTGGATAAACAATACCCTTGATCGTCTTAACTATTCATAAAAAATAGAGCAACAAAAGTTTTAAATATGCTAATTTTGAGGTTTAAGTCAAGTTGGGGTGGTCTGGTCCGGTAAAAGCTGAAAATAAGCGGGTCTTAATTGTGTAAACCACTGAGTACTATTATTGTGGGATCTTATTTGTCCCGGTAAAGATTAAGGAACGGTTTAAGTGGACAACAATATCGGTGATCGCGGTTTTTGCGTTTTTCTAAGCTTTAAAAATTAACCTATATGTTTGTTAGACTGTAATTTTCCGATTCTGATCCAACTGCATTATACTTTTTCAGGGACGAAAAAATAGTAAGTGTGGGGATATTTGATATACATCTATTTATACATCTCGAATCCCATGTAAAGTTTTGTTTATTTAATGTTTTGAGTTCGTTTTAGTTGGTGTTTCGTTCATCTTTTATTAATTAAGGTTTTTGAGTCAAGTATTTTATAGTTATCGTGTTTTGAATCGTTTGGTATCTTGCATGTTTAAACTAAATTCTTTCTATCTTTTCATGTGAAGGTTAAGTTCGTTTTGCCCGTTATTGATTACATGATTACTCCACTTAGTGCTTTGATTTGTTTTCATGTAGATGATGATTTGTAAGTCAAGAAAAGAAGTTCCAGAAGGATCTAATCGTTAATAAGGAAGCTAAGGAAGAGATCTAGTGAGTTTAAGTAATAAATAACATGAAAATTTCGTAGGGTACTCCAAGAGCATGCCGCGCCGTGCGACGGGGGTGGCCAGGCCTGGTCGTGCGGCGCCTAGCCCGTCTGACAGCCATATTTTGCAAAAGACAAGCCCAACTCGTTTATATATATATACTTTTGTAAACCTAGTCGATCCTAAGCTTATTTCCAGCTGATTTTCTAAGGTTTTGAGCTAAGATTGAAGGTGTTTTGGAGGCTAGGAAGAAGGAGGATCATAGAGCTTTCGTACAAGTGTTCAAGGATCAATTGCAAAGGGTTTTATCGCTCTAACTTTCGTTCCTTGTTCATTGTTTTTATCATGTATTTCCTCTTTGTTTTTAATACTTGTTTAGGATTGTTTTTAATAATGATTCTAGGCTAGACTTCATGTCTACCTAGGTTTGATGAACATGTTTTTGACTTGATTCTTGCTTTGGACGTATGTTTTGATTATGGTTTCGTTTTATTAATAGTAAAGACTTGATTTTGCTTATTTATGCATATGAATGTTTATTATCTTGATTGATTATTAATTATTGCTTCACATGGATCTTGTTTCTATTGATTGTGTTCTTTAGATATTACGGTTCATGTTTAATCAATTACTTGGTGTTTTGATTATTATGGTTGAATAGGTCTATTAGATCATAGAAGCTTATTGATTGTTGATTAGGATTTTGAATGTTTTGCTAAACTCAAATAGCTGTAAGGTGAGGAGTTATTCATATGTCTTGGTCAATTACATGCTAGGATAGATAGTGACAATATTCTTGCTTATTGTGTTGATCCTTTTTCATGATGTCATGTTTAGCTTATCAAGTTATCTAGGGTTTAGTGTTTCGTAAGATTGCTTGCTTTAGATACTATTAATTAACCCTATTTGATGACTGTAAGGAAATCAATATAACTGATTGCTTAATAATCTAATAATTATTCTTTGGGATTTCGTTTGATTCGGTCAACGGTCCTCAGGGTTTGTTAAATGAATACATTTAGAAATCAGTTTCCATAATCATGTTATTTGTCCATTGCTTGATGATTGTTGATGCATGAGATTGTTACCTAGGTAGATTCCTTCTCTTATTGGTTTCAATCTTGTGTTTGATTGCTTGTTTCTAGTTTACTTGCGTATTTGTTTTCTTAGTTTAATATTAGTTTAAAACCCCCTTAAAACATTAATAATAAATAGTCGTGTCGTAAGTCGAGTCTAATTAGTTAATTAACGTAATTTATAGAGTCCTGTGGGTTCGATATTCTGGACTTACTTAGCTTAGTATAATTGATTGGTTCACTTGCTGGTGTTTTGTGTAGTTGAGTCTAAGGTCTAGTTTTTATTACTTGTTTAATTTAGTTAATATTTAATTGACTGTTTTTAGCACATCACTAATACATTTGTGGTTTAGCAAATAAACCTAAATAACAAATTTGCCGAATTAAGATATTTAAAAGAAACACATAAAAATAATTGAATATATATAGGGAAAATGCCATAAAAACTAACCAACTTTCTCTTTTTTCTCATAAAATTCCATTCACATCTAACAATACTATTAAAGCATTACATATGTTTCACATGACACTCAACTAGAATGTCCACCTATGCAGCCCAGTCACCATGTATCCATTTTTATATTGTCCACTTATGCAACAATGTCACCTATGCAGCCAAACACCCTAAACACTAAACCCGGTCCATCATTCATAATCCAAACCCAATTCCTAAAGTCGATATTCTCTCTAACATCCTCACGAAGATATCAACCCTAATTTCAGCCGCTCATATCCGACATGTACAATATCTACCAAGAATTGATTAAAATACTCTGAATTTCTTCACTTCATTGTTTATTGATATCTCCAATAGCTTCCTGTCCGTTCAATTGATTGTTTATCAGAGGCAGTGCAATAAGGATTTTTCCTTCCAATTAATGATTGATCAGAACAGATCGAATATCGGATTGCTTTCCGATTAATATATTCAAGGTCATTAACAATCATTTGTCGCACATAGAATTTCGTATTTATTATAATTTTTCCGGCCAATTTGTTGTTGATTTTTTTCCTAAACCTGAACAAGATAATCTCCGACAAATTTCTGATTACTTTTCTGGCCAATTTTTAATTCATTTGTATCAAAAGTCAGAAACTTCGATTTCAGATTTTTTTAATTATAATTTGTTTAATTATTTAATAAATTTGTTTGAAAGTTATTTATTTCATATATAATATTCATATTTAATATTGATCATTAATATTCCAGAATTATAAATTTTTTCTACAATTTTTAAAATAATTTAAATTATAACTTATTATTTTACTCTAAATTAAGATAATCCGTTATAATTGGAACATTTAACTATAATTGTTAGTAAAAACTATTTTATTATGTGACATGTGGAATATAATTTGAAATTCAAATTATATTTAAAGCTACGACTATAAAAAGATAATTAATGAAATTATTTATGCTTTTATTAATATATTAATTATATGATTCCTAGAATATTCATTGTATAATTATGAAGTTATAAAATGATTTATTAAAAACCTTAAACATGGAAATAGTTAAACTTATTATACAAGGCATTCTAATAATTAATTTTTTTATTTTCATTAGGTTATTTTTGAAGATTATTATAAACAATAAACCGACATATTTTATTTATAATTATTTTTATAATGTTTCTATATATAATGCGTTTAAAAATAATAATAATCTCTATATCTTACTATATAATATCCACCCACATAAGCATTCTCCATAATCATACGAGTCTTCTTCCATTCAAAACTTATGTCATGTAAGCTTCTAAACTCTTAATTATTCTTTTTATATTTCAAATATTATTTGAGTTAACTGTTTTATAATTTTTTCGGAAGCATATTACAATGGAAGTTGAAACCTTTTACCATGTTGAATGAAATCGATGTTCTCAAAACATCACCATCAACTGTTAAGGTTAGAGTTTTAAGGCTGTGAACAATCAAGGATAACAAAAACGTCAACGAGGATTTCTTGATGGAGATGGTTCTAATGGATGTAAGTATCTATTTATTAATCTTTATATATATATATATTACATTATTTATAATAACTATATTTTAATTGTAGATTCACGTGTAGTTCTTATAAATATTTCTTTTGTTTATGGCAGGAGAATCGAATGCAAGCCACTGTTTATAAACATAATATTTTTCGTTTTAAAAGGTTCTTGAACGAAAACTCTACTCTCACTATTGTCAATCCTAGTGTTGGTCTCAACGGATCAAACTACAGAGTAATTGATTGTGCCAACAAATTGTTTTGGGACCAAACACACATGTCAATCCATGGCAAGAGTTTGAAGGTCACATATTTGGCTTCAAAATGATTTCATTTGAATACATAATTAAGAAAGAAACTTCTTTGAAATTCACTATAGGTATAATATTATGTTTCTTAAAATATATTCTTTATTAATTCTAGCCTTAGCTCTTCAATAATTTTAGTAACTTTTTGTTTGATTTTGGTTGTGCCATATTTAATTGGTCACGTGGTTCTTCAAGAGTAATGTCTTAAATGTGAAAGACAAAAACAAGCGTACAATGGAAATACATGATTTAAGGTACTAATATTTAAACGACTATTTTGTGACATAACTTATTTAATATAGTTTATTTAACACTTATCTTGTTTCAGTGGAATTGCGTGTATCTCACACTTTGGGATCATTATACATCACAGCTGTCTAAATATGTCATTGATCATTTTGATGAAGGCCAGACCATTATTCTACTGCAGGCCACTATTTGTTATTTGTTTATGTGTTTATTTATCGCATTCGGAGAAGTCTATCATTTATCATTTATCACATCATGTCGTAGTGGCCGGTGTCCAATCGCATGACAATGGTTTCACCAACAACTCAATTATGGTAACCAACGCCCGATTCACATGGCAAGGGTTTAGCCCACGTAACATTATTTGTTTGCAATATTATATGCTATAGTTTGATTGGTTATACCCACAGATAACAGTTTTGCGGTTTTCTTTTATATATTATTATATTGTAATAAAAAACTTGTGATTTTCCCACTCAACCCAGTGTTGACAAAAAATATATATTTTGTACGCATTTGCAGGTTATCAGGTTGAATTGTTAAGCAAGATGAAGATCACGTAGAGATGCCTTTTAGGATTTAAAAACTTATTCAATATTATAAGATTTGTTTTGTAATTTCTTTATAAAATGATGTACATAAATGTAAATTATTTTATTTAAAAAATCAATTAGATATTGTCACTTTACCATTGCATGATAGTACCTTGTAAGCTGCGAACAATCAGTTCGCGCCCTGGTATTTTCGCCTTATGTTGGGGTGTGACACAAAAATTTAAGAAGTTCATATCAAAAAATTAAACACTTAGAATCACAAGACTTAAAACTAAGAAGTTCAGTACAAAAAAATTAAGAAGTTCAATATAAAAAGTTAAGAAGTTTAGTTCAAAACTAAGAAGTTCGTTACAAAAAGTTAAGAAGTTCAGCACAAAACTTAGAAGTTCAGTTCAAAAAGTTAAAAAAATTAAGATAAAAAAATTAAACACTTAGAAAGTCAGAAACGCAAAACTTAAAACCACTTGAACAAACATTTAAACGTTCAATAGCTCATATCTAAAATTAAACTTTCTGTAATACGAAATTTAACACTGAAATCACTTCATATAATCTCGTAATCATAAAAAATTCAACAATCGACCGTCAATTTAATCATCGATCCATTATATGAACAAATATGAACCATATTAAAGTTCTGCGAATGGGTGTCTACAAATGTCGTATTTCAATTCAATTCAATTGAAGCAGTGTCTTTAAATGGCCTTGGTGACGATGGTTGAATCGGCGTAACAGTTTATTAGGATGGAAACGAATTTAAATAATTTACAGATTTGCCACCGTGTGTTTTTTTGAAATCAAGGGTTAAGGTGTCACATACGTAATGCATGATAAGAGATTATTGTATTAGATCTTTTATCTATAAATAAATACTTTAACAAAATGAATGACCCATAGCCGGCCCAAAGAGAAAGGAGGACGAAATACCCAAGACATTCTCCCAAAAGACCCATAATATATTAATAAAAATAATTATATATATTTTTTATATAATTTTGTTTTTAAAACATAAGTTTATGAGGTGATTTCTTGGTGCAATGAAAAGAATGGTAGTCTCTAGAATTAAATGATATATGTTCAAGTCATTCCCATTGGTGCAGGGGTGAACCTAGCTTAGGAGGAGGGGTAGCGGAGCAACATTTCGCCGGTAGTGTAAAATAAAAACTTGGTCGTTTTCGTGTTTCGTTACCTCTGACAATAAAAAATAACGTTACACCTATGTATGTTAGGCCCAACCAATTTAATACTTAAACCCAACAAAAGCCAACTTAAATTATAAAGCGCAAACCAAAAAAACTCTTTTAAGTTTAACAATAAAAAAGAGACCGGGTATTGTGAACACAGCCACACAACCAACTGCTCTCTGCCTCTATGGACTCTGCTCACCACACACCACCAATTCACCATGGCTGCCGCCACCTCCACCTCCGACCTCTCCTTATTTCCGATAAAATTTCTCGTATTTAGGGATTTAGGGTTATGTTTAAATTGGAATTAATTTGGGGTTTATATTTAAATTGGAATTCATTAGGTATTATGATTTATGTTTAAATTGGAATTAATTAGGGATTTAACCTTTATGTGTAAATTGGAATTGATATTATGTTTTTTGTTCAAATTTTGCTAAGTGAACTTTGAAGATGAGTAAACAATCTCTTATTAGCAACCTTTATAAACGTCAAAGAAAAGAAAACGATGACATCGGTTCATCACCAAGTTTAAATATTCCAACTTCAACTTAAACTTCAAATATGGTTGATGATATGCAAGAAAATGAAGATACCAGTCCAAGTTCAAATATTCCTTTGGCTTCAAGTCTATCAATACGTTCAAAAATCAATTTAGATGATCTTACTTTGGATCCCTCTAATAGACCACCTATTACTAGTTATCATCCTAATCAAATAGATGTCATAAGAATAACATATCTTGTTAAAAAGGCCTTTTTCAAATAGATGACAAACTATTCTAGTGGCCGGAGACGTTTTAGTGTCAATTAGTTTGATAAATATGATTGGTTGGAGTATAAATATTGCTTTTGTTGTTACTTGTTTAACGGAAGTAATGGGTCGATTTCAAGGTTTCAAAAATTGAAGAGGAGAAATTTACAGCCCATGTGTTTAAATTTATTTGTTGTCGTGTATTTTATATTTGTTTCGTTAACAATGTATGAAAGTTGGGGGGGGGGGGGAAATTGAGCGTTGTCCCTGTGTTTCAAGTCTAGATTCGCACTGCATTGGTGGCACTTTATTTTATATAAAAAACTTTCATTTGTGTTTTATTTGGGCTATTTTAGTAAGTTGCTATTATTATTTTTTTGTCGTCCGTATTGACTTTGAAAATACAACTCGTTTGGTAAAATTGTCAAATTATTTATCTCATGGTTGAAACATGATTTCAGATGCCCTTTTTTATGCTTGTCCCGAGCCCCGAAATGTTAACGGATTCTTGAAGACGACCCTATAGACCCATATATTTTGCCTATCAACATCCTTCACCATAGACAAAACTATTGATCCCGTCATTGACTTGAGCAATTGTTTTGAGCAAAGATTATTCTTGTTTGTAATTTATATCCGACGATTTGATGTTGTGTGTGGTAACATTACACGGGACGTCATAGTTTCAAAGGTTAAATTCTATTTGCAAATTGATTGATATAACAATATGAGGTAAACAAAGTCCAAAAGGAAGACTTATTGCAGAAAAACAGAAAATTATAAATTACAAACGGCTAATTTAATAATTGTTTTTTTGTTTTAAAATTTTTTATTGCGTTTAGCATTTATCGAAAATTTGTTGTCACTGATACAAGTTCATCTAATAGTATATACTTCAACAAAAAAAAAAAGGTAACGATTTTAAAAATTAAATTTAAACTTTATCAGCAGTTATTATTGATAACTGTAAATTAATTAATTATGTTGATAGAATAAAGGAGTTTTCTTTTTTATTTTTTTATTGCTAAATGTTTTTTTACACATATTTCATGTTATGTCTTAAGTGATACTAGAATTAACAATCATTTGGTTGTAAGAAATAAACATTTACCGTTATATCAAGCTAGTAGTTGTAAGTGACCATGAATCATACTAATAGTTTTATAAATATTGTGAACGAACATAGGAATTAATGACCAAAATATATATGCAAACTGTTATAACTGTCTTGTCAAATTATAGTTAATTAAGTAATAAGTATACATCGTCATTATTTAAATTTTCTTGAATAATGACAAGTTGACAACCTCAAAGGAATTTATGAATCAGAGCAACGATCGTATAAACTTTAGAGTAATAACTTATTATTTGATTTTTGTAAACTATTGACTTTAAAATAAATTGTAGACTTGTCTAAAGTGGTTATGATAATACTTTTTGTGATATGAAGTATGAAAATATACTATTCAGATATTATGCTTTGTTTTGTCAAAAAATAGCCACTCTAGTCAACTTTGGCTTAATAAAGCGGCATAATAGTAGCTACAATGCATTCAAAGATGGCTCAAAAGACACAAGGAGAAAAAAATAAATTAAAATTATATAATTATATTTTCATAAGTCTTGAGAGTAACAAAACCTCCTTGGTTTGTATTTATAGTGTGTGTTTTTGGACTATTTCTACCTTATAAGTGGTTCTTTTATTTTTAATAATAATATTTGGCCTTTAAAAAAAACAAACCTCCTTGGTGAAGTCTCTTTGGTGTTTGCATAATATTACATGCAAGATATAGAGATATCACTTACTTATTATAAGATAAATTTTTAGAACTTGACACCTGGTTTTGGCTAACACCTTTCATTAGCGTTCATTGATTGGTGTGGATTACATTTTGGTGGAGTTTCAACCCTACATCAATGAACAAGCACTTCACTTCAAAGGTTGTAGCCATCTAAACATTCCATGATTGTTTGATTTCAGTTTCAAATCTTCTTTAAAATTATGGATCCAAGGTGGGATTTTTATATATGGTTTAAGAGTTGCATAGTAAAAGTCTTTCGTGGCTAAATAATTTTATAATTAAAAAGCTAGGTATGCAAATTCCATGCACCCCTTGTAAGAAGCCTAGTTGTTAAGGTATGGACATTTTCATCCATGTCGCTTAACTTTTTGAAACCACACAGCCTTTTTTTCCATGGCTTTTGTCGAAATTTAGTTCAAGCTCAATAACTACTTGTTGAACGAAAAGCTCTACATGAGGTGAGAGATCTTGTGGTTCTTGAATTTCTTTTAGATCTACATATCTTTCACGTACAATTCTTTCCTTACAAAGACTTGTTTACAATTGTTGAACATTTATTTCACCAAGGCTATAAATAATAGGGCCGTCTTCGAGAATCATTAAAAATTTTTGGTTGATGGTGAAAAAGTTTGGGCCTTAAGTAAAAGGTTTCTTAATTGGGTTTAAACAATTAAATATTTTATTGGGCTTACTTAGTTATGATTTGAGTGTGCCTCTTTTACATAAATTAGGCTTAAATGATTTGAGGAATTGAGTTTAAAAATTAAGAACATATACACACACATATATATATATATAAATAACTTAAAAAATTTTATTTTGGTCTACTGGGGTGAACAAGCATGGGACACTCACGGACAGTCAACCTCCACGCCCCCTTCATCCCTAAGAGAATATCATTTCCTTTCTTTAGGGTAACCGATGAACACTTTGTATCGTTGGGGATTTATTTGTTGGAAGTCTTACGTTTCATGTAAGCTTTAAGCACAGAACATTCCTAACCCATCCCCTATATTAATGTGAGGAGAGTTTGTAAATTATAGGGTGATGTTTTAAGTAGTTGTGAATGTAAATTATAGGGTGAAGAGAGAAAATGTAGTGATTTTTTATAAATAGAGAAACTTTGTTTGTCCCTATTTATTTTTTAATATTTGTTGAATTGGTTGTGAGTAAAGAAGAGTGAAAACTGTAATGAAAAATGTATAAATTAATATTATTTAATTGAACATAAGAGAGAAATGTAGCGTTTTATAGTGTAATTATAAAGATGGGGATGGAGAATGGAATAAGAATGCTCTCACAACCCATGCAGTGTCACAACAAGAATGGTGAAACTACGTCGTAGGCCGGCTTTGAGAAATGATATCAATTATAGTTTTATTCAAATTTAACTATTCACATATAATACAAGTGCTTCACAACCCGTGCAGCACACATGCCACGATAAGAATGGTAAAGCTATCGTTCTAGGCCAGCTTTGAGAAATGATAGCAACTAGTACTTTACCCGTCCGGTGGACGGGAATATCAACTCAGGAATATGAATAATATATTAATTCAAGTTACCTCAATACTATAAAATCAATGTATGATCTAACATCAAATTAAGAAACTACTAAAGTTACTGGTTGACCATAAAAAGTCAAAAAGGGTTTCGTATTCTTGAACAATAACTATATACAAGGAGCTCATGCAGATGTGATAAACCATGTTCAGCCCAATCGCGATTCATTTACGCATGTTCCAATCAAGTGTCGATTTACCTTAAATTTAAACATTACAAAAGGAATCAGACAAACAACATATGCTTGAAAACACTAACCCATTAATGAACATGATATTTTTTCAAAGCAGCCCGTTTTTTATCCGAACCAAATTGTATGTTTGAAAGTGGTCCATTTTGACACAAATTACCAAATGACTTTTTTAAGTGGCTCGATTTGACCCGAACCAAATTAATTTTTTTAAGTGGCCCATTTTGACCGGAACCAATTTATTTTTTAGGTGGCCCGTTTTTACCCGAACCAAACTGATTCTTTTTCAAGTGGCCCGTTTTCATACGAACTCATTTCACTTGAACCCGATTTAACCCGACACCCATTCCGACCTGCTTGTTTTGACCCAAACCAAAAAAAAAAATTAACTGGCTCGTCTTGAGTCTTGACATGAACTAAATTGAACTTCTAAAAGTGACCCATTTTGACTTTAATTCTTTTTCACGCGAACCGTTTGACCAAACCAAGTCCGACCCGAATCCGTTATGGCATGTCACGCAGCACCTGCCTGCCTGTTTTGACCTGTCACGCAAGACCTGCCTGCCCGTTTTGCCAGATGTTTCTAATACATTGTAACAAATTTCCATTTATTACCTAATGTCACAAAAATTGTCCAATCTAGCACAATATGTCAAGTCGTATACTGCACAACTATATGAATATATTCAAAAACACAATAACAAAAGACAATCTTTAGGTGGCCCATTGTGACCCGAACCAATTTAATTATTTTAAGTGGTCCGTTTTGACACGAACCAATTTAATTCTTTTTAAAGTGGCCCATTATTTGACCCTACACCCATTCTGACATGCCTCTTGTGACCCGAACCAAAAAAATATTTTAAGTGGCCCGTCTTGACATGAACTAAATTGTTTTTTTAAAAGTGACCCATTTTGACTTGAACTCATTTTCACTCGAACCCGTTTGACTAAACCAAGTCTGAAATGAACCCGTTTTGACCCGACACCCCACCCGCCTGTTTTGCAAACTTAAGTTTGATCATGTATCAAGATTTCGTGAAGGACCACAATAATTTGAAACACTGAGATAATGTACCACCTCTTAACCACTTTGACATAGTAACCACAAGGTCCACAACGCATCCTACATTTACTTTAGAAATTGTCAACTGGGACCCCCACACGTGCCATATAGTTTCCATTTTATAAAGTCAACCTTGGACTTATGTTGACTTTTGGATAAATATAATAAAACAATAGACAATGTTACAAAGTACAAACCTCTAAGCCTTGAAGTCACACTGCCATTAGCCATAAACGGGTAAACCAAGAGCCTTTCAACCAGGGTAGCATAGTACCCGATCAACCAGAGCAAGTTTCGTTTAATCGCTAGGCTAGTAAGCTCCAATTCCTCCTGGACTGAAAAAATCATAAAAACAACCATGTTGATGATTAAACTAATGTGTCACAAAAGTTGTCCAATATAGCACAACATGGAAAGTCATACAATACACAACTATATGTATATATTCAAAAATACAAATCTTAGCCAAAAGACAATCTTTATAGAGGAAAGAGAACATACCGAAAGCGGGACTAGGAGCAGGTGTCCCACTATTGTATGTATTTCACCTGTACAAGTAACAACAATGTGTACAAACGATCATATGTACACTTATCAAAATCATCTACATCCCATAAACTCATAGTTAAAGACAATCATTTTAAGAATATGTAGTTGTGTATATGTGATATTTATCTTTTAACATATTTTAATACAAACTAAATATTTCGAAAATATAAATGAATTAGTTCAAATTGTGGAAACTGGTCGGTCCAGCCAACCCATCCAACCTGGTCAGTTTGGGTCAGGTCAGTCCGTGAATGTGACTGAGTGAAGTACCTCTCTGTTTGGGGTCCTTAATGTATCTAGGGCTGCTAAACGGGTTTTGTTCACATTGTAGCGGGTCAAACCCGACACTAAAACCAAAGAAAGTTTAAAACTGCAGTCCAGAAATTACATTTTTATCCTTAGGGTGGCCTTAGTGTATCTAAGACAGCTAAATGGGTTACTCGTTTAAACAATTATTTTCAATTTTTTTTTAAAAGTGGTTTATGTCATAGTAATGGCTACGCATTATACGCCAAAAAAAACTAAAGAACTTTCATAAACTAAAAGTAATGGTTTTATATACATTTGTATTCTTGTAAATTTGTAATAAAAAAGTACTAATAAATAAAATTATAAAATAAAATCTAAATCGGAAACGGGTTAAACAGGCTGACACAATCTTCGGGTTTGTGTCAAATTTTCGAGTTCATAACAGGCAGGCTCAACTCGCCAACTACAAATACCCGCATGCTTATTTAAATATGGGCTTCTTATTTTTTGCAAAAGACAAATTTATTGCAAAGGTCAAACTTGGATTTTCATTATTTTTAATAGTTTTAAGTTTTAACACCCTTGTAATTTTTAAGTTTTCCTTAAATTATATAAATTCATACTTCTATAACTAAAAATAATTCGGTAAACATACCGGGCCTAATTACCCAACTTACGAAGTAAAGGTCCACGCGCCTTAGCTTGTCACGTTGCCGCAGACCTGAACATTGAACTCTCCGCATCAGTTCAGCCTCATATATTTTAATATTTTATGAATATCATCATACTATCTAGTATCTATACTGTTAAGCAGAAAACTACTAATTCAACCTTACCTTTGTAACACAATAATAAGTTTTCCCATCTTCCCATATCCTACGAGTGATGACATATTCTCTGTTGATGCAAAATATTGGGAATTGCGTGAATACTCATAAAAATTCGGGTTTTAGAATGTGAAGTAATTATCTAAATAACGTGTAACTATTTATATGTAAACGGAAATAAAGTTAAACAAATCTTAAAAGAAAGAAAATTAGCATTTGGTGTATAGATAAATACCTCGATGCTATGACAACGTACAGCAGCAACATGTAGCAAAATATACCAAAACTGTCAATTAAAAAACTCATATTCAATACAAGAACCAATAACTGAAATCAGTCAATCAAACAAACTCATAATAATCAATCAATTTACTGAAAAGTCCTAGTACCTTTCGATGCATCAGGTTTGAGAATAAAATATGTTGAAGTGACTGCATATATATATGAACATGTGTGCTCTTGTTGTTGTTGTTCTTAAGCCCAAATGTTTTGTCTTCAAATACTTTCCGCTACTTTACTACCTACACTTCCAATTGGTTCGGAGGCATCCTTCAAAGTAAGAACATATTCCTTCAATGTGGATGTTGTGATGTACACTACTCAGCATCATTGACATTTTGTCAGGCGGTAAAACCTTGAAATTCATGTTCGAGACTTTGGAGGACAAATCTTTGTCTTGATTTGAATGCAGTAATAGGCTCCGGATGCTGTTTTTTCTGCCCTGTTGCCACATACCTGCAAAAAGGTATATAAAGTATGTTTGGGAAACTTAGACATACAAACCAACCGTTTTGACCCAAACCTATTTTGATAAAAACCATTTTTGACAACCTGGCCCGGTTAGACTTACTCAACAGTCTGAAATATGTGTTTGAGAAAATTCACAATAAGTGAATCATGTATTGTTGATCATTAACAAATGATGATGATGATAACACAAGGAAACCTAATCAAATTCAATCTCCTATTTGCAGAAGTAATAATCCTATAATAACAAAACAAAAATGAAAATAAAAAATTAACAGGTTTATAAAAAGGAACTAACGTGTTCTGGCATGGGAATATCTGACGCTCAACATAGGATCAATTCTTCCTTCCATCTCCATCAACCTGAAACAACAAACCCTAACTTACATCTCAATCCACATCAAGCATGCATACAAAAACAAAACAAAACTAAGTTACCTGCGTTAATTGAAGGCTAATTTTGGCACTGGCGGATCGATTTACGGTTGCAAAATTACATAAGGTTGAAGATCAATTCGTGCAATTGTGATTGTGGTACCCACCAGGAATATACATGTGTTAAGCAGAAATCAATATCATTCTTATCTCCTTCAGTTCTTGGATGAACTTTCTATTTATCAAAATCATAGAAATAGAAACCTAATGTAGACAATGACTGATTGGAAATCGTTAATGATTTATCCGCCACGTGGAGGAGAAAAAAGGTGTATAGAAGCATATCAAATAAATATTATTATTTGATTATTTTAATAAAAAAAAAATTAATAGTGACTGGGCGCCACGTGGCGCATAACCCCTGGTAGTGGAGCTTTATGACTACAGCCTGTTTTTGTAAAAAATCATAACTCTGACTGGGCGCCACGTGGCGCATAACCCCTGGTAGTGGAGCTTTATGACTACACATGGTCTAATTATAGTTTTATGACAAATTTAATTATTCACATATATAAAGTATTTATTTATTATTTAGTAGCTATTAAGGCTATGCGTAGTGGAGAAGCTACAAATCAAGGGGAACTGCAACACGTGACGCCCAGTTGGCAAATGGTATGAATTTTGTTTTTAGGGTGTAATGGTGTGAGTGCTTAAAATAGTAATATAATATATATATATATATATATAGGTTTAAGTTCAAGAGAGAAGTCAAGTTATTGCAAGAAATGTGAGAAGTCAATCTAACCAATCAGAATTTTTCTTTTGATTTTTTCATTTTATTTAATATAAGGGTATGATGGTAAAAATTAAGTTTTTTTATATTTGATAAGTATTAAAGTATTTAGAGATTTCAATTTTTTATCTTTATTAATTTATGTATTTCTTAATTTAACATAAAAAAATTAGCCTTATATTGGATTCATGTGTGTATCATATCAGATTCGATTTTTTTATGTTTAAATTTGATTTATTATTTGTTGAAAAATATAACATAAATATGCGTTGTTATTTTTCCATCCTATTTCATGCATTATATATTTATATATGCACTTCAAAATAATAGCTAATATTAAAAAAAGAGTCTTAAAACATTGACACTTTAAAATAACACCGATTAAGCAAATATTTTGAATCTATGATATTTCCTACACAATTAACGTAGAAAAAAAAATAGCAAACAAAGACATCATACAAACATAAATCCTACAAATAATTTATTATTATGATACCAACATAATATCCTACACAACCAAACTTTTCAATAGATTATTTTACATAGACAACATACATTTAAAGTTTCCAGCAAACATTCCAATTAAACATCCTACATGATCAACATGCCAATATAACTAGTCTACCCTATTAACGGAAAATAACTAATAAATTAATTGTACACTTGATTGATGAGAGTTAATTATGGTCACATCCAATTGACTAGTCTACCCTTTGTATTAAAAAAGATGTAATAGTTATGTGTTGGTAATTACAACTATGCCATTTCTATTATACACCACTGATTATAATAATCAATGGTTCAAATTGATTTATCGCATTTCTTACAATAATAACACTTCTCTCTTGAACCATCCCATATATATATATATATATATATATATATATATATATATATAACACATACTAATATAATAATAATATTCATTTCTTACTTTTCAGCGACAAATTCATCCTGCCCCCACCCCGGGGGAGGTGTTCCCCCCGAAATTCACTCAATTTCACTCCTCAATTTCACCTGCTACACTCAGCCTAAGTGGTATACTGTTTTGCATTCACAAAAGTGATATTAACTCATATTTATCATAAATGATATAGGTTAAATGGATTTTAGGTGATAAAAATTGTTGTAAAGAACATATATAAATTACGAATTTACTAGCATATGACTTTAAAATATACATGATTTTACTATGAAGTTTCATCCTATATAATTATTTAGGGTTGTTTTTTTTTCACAAAAGATTTATATAGAGGAAGGGAAAAAATGGGTTGTTATCAAAACGTATTAGCAATTTGTGACTTCAACAAGATTTTTTACCTTCATTGTGGTCGGCTGAGAAAGGGTAGCACATGATTTTAGAATATTTTCAGATTCACATGCGTCATTGCCCGTTTTCACCACCAGGTATGTTTATTGTTTGTTAATTATTTCTATCCTAGTTTAATATTCTAATTAACTTGTATATATTTATAGAGAAATATTATCTTTGTGATGACGCGTATGCACACACATGAGAATTTATGGCTCCATACCGTAATGTGAGGTATTGGCTTGGAGATTTTCCTCGGAGACGTGCATTGACCAATAAAAAAATAACCATGAACATGCAAAAACTTCGGAACGTCATTGAACGTGCTTTTGGTGTCTTGATAGCACGATTCCCTATATTGAAGAGGATGGCACAATTTCCGTTTGAGACACAAAGGAACAATACAATTTCATGTTTCGCGCGGCATAATTTTATTAGGAAAGAAGGTTTAAGCGATGAATTGTTTGAACAATAAGATTAACCCAATGTGTCATTCAAAAATACTCATGTGCACGTTGATGCTGAAGAAGACGAGGTTGAAGCACATGACACTGCATCAGATCGGGAATATATGATGCGGTTACGAGATAAAATTGCTGAGCAGTTAATACAAAGTATCAAGCAAATTATTTTAAAATGTTATTGTGATTTTATGAATATTATTTCAGTGTTGTTTGACTATTATTTAAATTTTTATGTTAAACGACTTTTTTTATTTAAATTTCAGCTTATTTAAAAATTTATGTTTTATTTTAGTAGTCTGAAGACGTTAAAAAACAAACAGTCTTCTTCTTACAGACTGCAAATGTTTGGTTTACCTCTTCTACTACAGATACGTGCAAATATGGTTCACAAACTACAAACATTTTACCTTTTAAAGACAAACAACACCCTACTCTTCATCTTTTTTGCTTTATATATGCTACTTTAATTTTCAGTTTCTAAATTTATGTATGTACGCGTAGCATTATTGAGCATGGGTTGAAAAGGAGTTCACTGCCGAAGTTGACTAAATTCTATATTGGTCCACTCACCCCGGGCCGCGTTTGCCTCACATGGTTGTTGACTCGTTGTTTATTTTTTTTAACAGTAAATTGACATATTCTTGAATTACACCACTCGCGGTTAATTAACACATCTTACCATAGATCGTAGAGGTGGGTAAAATTACTAGTTAATCGAACCAAAACCGATTCGGTTTGATACTGATTATGAAGATACCGATTTGGTACTGAATGAAACCATAGGTTCGGAACCCGTTTATAATTCTCTATACCGAAATCAATTTTAAAACCGGTTAATCGAACCAAAAACCGGCAAAGTTGATCAAAAACCGATCATAAGCTAGTCAAAAAACCGGTTTCAACCTAAACCGAAATAATTAGTTATTTATTTATTTATTTCCTTTTTTCTTTATAAGGAAGAAGATCATGAGTTTCACTACGGAATGAAAATTATGAAAGCTGCATTTTTAGTACCAAATCCGTTAACCTTGATATAAGAGAGAGAACATTTGTGAATTAATTCTTGTTTTAGTTTCCCTTTATAAATAATGTATGACTTTAGAATTAGATAAAAGAAAGAAGTGACAAGTTTATCATCTGCGTTTCTCATAAGTCGGATGTGGCTTAATGAAGCACTCACTTTACTAGTAATAGGTAGGAGGTTCAAACCTTACTATCACCAACTTATATGGGAGATATGAGGGATGACCCTGGCTTGCCAGGGTTCGAGTCCTGATCTCACTCGGTTTTACCGGCTCCTCGCTGTCGTGCCATTAGGCGGGTGTGGGGGTCGGGTTTTATCCGGTGAATCCCTCAATAGGGTGGACCGCTAGGGGCTTCGTCCGTCCGGAATAGTGGCCGGCTCGGGACCTTTGGCCAATGAGGACCGCGTACGAAGTACCCGGTGTTACTTAGTTGGTTGTTCAAAAAAAAAAAATTATCTGTGTTTCCCCCTTAATAGGTTTCACGAAATGTTTTTTTATTAAGAAAAAAATGTTCATGTTCTTTGATTTCATCTATGATAACAAAAGATGACAACTTTTTTTTTTTTTTTTTAACAAAAATACTGTAATAATATTTTAAGTATATTTTACAAAGTTTCATGTGATCTTTAACAGTAAGTTATGGGATTCCGGTACACTACGCTAAGATGGGAAATCGGCCGCGTATAATTTCGGTTCTTAACTGTACCAGCAACCGCTTTATGAAGGGTAGTAGGTTGTATTTCTTTGTTTCAAATATATGACTCTATGTGAACGTGACTGGCTTGAAGGTGTTGTGGATGGGTGTTATACATTTTTTTCACATGGGATGTTTTTGTGTTTGTTGGATAACATATCATTTTCGTGAAGATACAATCATACACTGCCGTTTTAAATGGCTGTTTATTCCAAGGACTATGGACATTGTAGAGCTTACACGTACGTGTGTACGTGTCTGTCTCCGTATTAGTCTCGCTTGACGTGTTTGAACTTCATTGAAGAGCATGCCATGCATATATTGTAGAAAGCTCTCAGATTTTATATAACGACATAATTAAGCTAGGGATGTGCTTTTCTACCCATTTAGGTGTTGGGGTATTTTTTACCCATGAGAAAGCCCAATAAATATTAACCTACATGGATTTTATTAATAGTATTATTATTTAATAATAAAAAAAAGATAAAGAAAAGAAAATATATATGTAAATATCTTTCCGTCCTCTGTTTACACACCAATTCAAATTGGTGTTTTGGATTTTTGGTTTGGGGGCTTTTGGGCCCACGATGGGCTTTGACTTGTTGAGAAAGCAAGAAACAAAACCATTAAGGTTTTTTGATGCTCACGTTATTCAGCAGTACACACACATACAAAAATACTTTTGAGGTTTTGGTGCTCCTCTACTGTCGTCAAAAATAACGAAGACAAAGAGTTTTGTTCCAAAGTTTATTTTGGTGTTTTGTGAAGATAAGAGACGTGCCAAAGATCGATCAATTCTCTTGTTGGTGATACCTCTTACTCGTTACTCTTTTGTAGTTTGATTCCATATACTTGAAGATTGTTTGTACCAAGTATATGATGTTTTGTGTATGTCTCTAGTTTTATCTAGAGAAGAACTTTTGTATTGCTCATTATTGGTGATAGTGGATTTGAAGCGGCTCTAGTAGTCTCGTGGTTTTTTACTCTCGCCTTGAGAGGTTTTCCACACTAAAATTTATTGTGTCATATTTACTTTTATATTACCCTATTTGTTTGCATCCTCATTGGTTCATTCGGGTCGGGGAAAAGTTTAACCAAACGAAGTTTAATTCCGCATTTTTGTTTACCGTTCGTTGCTAGGTGGTCGTTTTTCCCAACAGAGTTGTATCAAAGCTTCGGCTCTTGTTCTTGGGTTTAGACTTGTTTGAACGATGGAAGCTAATACGGGTAGGATGGTGGGTTTGAATGGTTCCAATTATCATGTTTGAAAAGGCAAGATGGAAGACCTTCTTTATGTGAAGGATTATTATTTGCCTGTTTTTAGTACCGATAAACCTGAAGATAAAACTGATGAAGAATGGAATATTTTGCATCGTAAGGTTTGCGGGTATATTCGGCAATGGGTTGATGATAATGTTTTGAACCATATTAGCGGGGAGAGTCATGCTCGTACTCTATGGACCAAGCTTGAAGAGTTGTATGCTCGGAAGACTGGGAATAATAAGTTGTTCTTGATTAAACAGTTGATTAACTTGAAATACCGTGATGGAACTCCTGTTACTGATCATTTGAATGTTTTTCAGGGTGTTATTAATCAGCTTGCAGGTATGGGTATTAAGTTTGAAGACGAGATACAAGGCTTATGGCTTCTTGGTACGTTACCGGATTCTTGGGAGACTTTTAGGACATCGTTGTCCAACTCCGCAGCTAACGGTATTATTACTATGGAATTGGCTAAAGGTAATATTATAAATGAAGAGATGAGAAGAAAGTCACAAGGTTCCTCTTCACATTCAGATGCCTTGGTTACCGAAAGTAGGGGGAGAAGCCATAGCAGAGGTCCGAGGAATAGAGCAAATCACCGCAGTAAGTCCAAAGGAAGTTTGAAGATTATGAGTGTGATCATTGTGGTAGAAAAGGGCACACAATAAAATATTGTAGGCAACTGAAAAAGGAGAACAAGAAGGCTAATTACAACAATAAAAAGAACAACTACAAGAAAGACGGTGATGAAGGTACTTCTGAAACTAACACTGCCACCGAAGAGTTTTATATTTGTTGTGATTATGATAGGGTGAACATTGCACGTGATGATTCGAGTTGGGTAGTTGACAGTGGTGATACTTGTCATGTGACATCACAAAGGGATTTTTATTCGTCTTATACTCCTGGTGTTTTTGGGAATGTCAAGATGGGTAATAATAGGCTATCAAAGATCGTTGGTGTTGGGGATGTTTGTTTGAAGTTTGATACTGGGATGGATTTGGTTTTACACAATGTGAAACATGTTTCGGATATTAGACTTAATTTGATCTCCGCGGGCACATTAGATGATGATGGTTTCCACAGTACCTTTGTTGGTGGAATTTGGAAACTCATTCGTTGATCGTGGCAAGAGGTGAAAGAACTTCAAAGTTGTACATGGCACATCCAAAGATTTCCATAGACTCGGTTAATTCATTGACGAATTCTGATGCGACTGATATGTGGCATAAGAGACTTGCTCACATGAGTGAAAAGGGGATGTCTATTTTATTGAAGAAAGATGCCTTGTCCGTTGTGAAAGATGTTCATCTGAAGAAGTGTTCTCATTGTATGAATGGTAAGCAAAAAAGAGTTTCTTTTCATAGTCATCCGCCTCATAGAAAAGAAAGTATACTTGACTTGGTGCATTCAGACGTATGTGGTCCTATGAAGACTAGAACACTTGGGGGCTGCTTATATTTTGTCACATTTATAGACGATCATTCGAGGAAGGTATGGGTTTATACTTTGAAGTCTAAAGATCAAGTATTTGATGTGTTTAAGCAGTTTCATGCCCTAGTTGAGAGACAGACTGGGAAGAAGCTCAAGTGTGTTCTTACAGATAATGGAGGTGAATACATTGGTCCTTTTAATGCTTATTGTAGAGAGATGGTATTCGACACCAAAGGCCACCTCCAAAGACACCACAGTTGAATGGTTTAGCAGAACGGATGAATGGAACCTTGGTTGAAAGGTTTAAGTGTTTGCTCTCACATGCAGGGTTGCCTAATTCCTTTTGGGGAGAAGCTTTACATACAACGGTACATGTTATTAATCTTACTCCTTGTATTCCTTTGCATAATGATGTTCCAGACAGGGTTTGGAGTGGCAAAGATGTTTCGTATTGTCATTTGCGGGTCTTTGGATGCAAAGCATTTGTGCATATTCCCAAAGATGAAAGATCAAAGCTTGATGTGAAGTCTAGACAGTGTATATTCCTTGGTTATGGGCAAAATGAGTTTGGATACAGGCTATATGATCCGGTTTCAAAGAAGCTTGTTAGAAGTCTTGATGTTGTGTTTGTGGAAGACGAGAGTTTGAAAGATATTGAGAAGACACAGGTAGTTTCTAAGTATATTGATGATCTCTTTGATTTGGATCCTACTCCTACTCAGCAATCTGAGCCACATCACGAAGATGGTATTCAAAATGACGAACAACATGGTATCGATAATGTTGATAATCAAGAGCAGGTGGATTTGGATGAGGATATTCATCCCGAGTTACCAATAGATATGCCTGCATTTGTCCCACTCAGGCGGTCTACCAGAGACCGTCAACCTTCTACTCGTTATTCGACTGGTGAGTATTTCCTACTCACTGATGGGGGAGAGCCCGAGTATTATAAAGAGGCCATGGAACATAAGCATAAAAGATTGTGGGTTGAAGCCATGCAAGATAAGATGAATTCCTTGTATGAGAACAATACCTTTGAGTTGGTGAAGTTGCCTAAGGGTAAAAGAGCTTTGAAGAACAAGTGGGTCTACAAATTGAAGACTGAAGAACATACCTCACGGCCTAGGTAAAAGGCAAGATTGGTGGTTAAAGGGTTCAGTCAAAGAGAAGATATTGATTTTGATGAGATTTTTTCTCCAGTTGTGAAGATGAGTTCCATCAGGGTGATCCTTGGTTTAGCTGCTAGTCTTGATCTTGAGGTTGAGCAAATGGATGTCAAGACATCATTCCTTCACGGTGATCTCGATAAGGAGATCTATATGGAGCAACCTGAAGGTTTTCAGGTTAAAGGTAAAGAAGATTATGTTTGTAAACTTCATAAAAGTCTTTATGGCTTGAAGCAAGCACCGAGACAATGGTACAAGAAATTTGAGTCAGTTATGGGGAAGCAAGGCTACCGAAAGACTGCGTCTGATCACTGTGTTTTCTTTAAGAGGTTTGGTGATGATGATTTCATCATTTTATTGCTTTTTGTTGATGATATGTTGATTGTTGGCAAGAATGCAGAAAGAATTGTCCAGCTGAAGGAAGAATTAAGCAAGTTGTTTTCTATGAAAGACTTGGGGCCAACTAAGAATATTATTGGCATTCGGATTACTAGAGATAGAGCTTCAAAGAAGTTTCACATGTCACAAGAGCAATAAATTGAAAAGGCGCTTAGCAGATTCAAGATGTCTAAAGTTAATGTGGTTAGTACACCTCTTACTCCCAACTTTAAGTTAACTGAAAAAGATTGCCCTACTTCTGAGAAAGAGATTAAAGATATGGATGGTGTTCCATATGCATCAGCGGTTGGAAGCTTGATGTATGCAATGGTATGTACACGGCCTGATATTGCCCATGCAGTTGGTGTTGTTAGTCGGTTCTTGTCAAATCCGGGTAAGAAGCATTGGGAAGCAGTTAAGTGGATACATAGATATTTACGAGGTACTTCCAATTTGGGTATAACATTTGGAAATGGGGAATCAATGCTTGTTGGTTACACGGATTCTGATATGGCAGGAAATAAGGAAAACATGAAATCCACTTCTGGATATTTGATGTCATTTGCAGGGGGAGCCGTGTCATGGCAGTCAAGACTGCTAAAGTGCGTTGCTTTGTCTACTACCGAGGCAGAGTATATGGCAGCAACAGAAGCATGCAAAGAATTATTGTGGTTGAAAAGATTTATGCAAGAGCTTGGCTTTATGCAACAGCGCCATGTGGTTCTTTGTGATAATCAAAGTGCTATTCACCTTGCTAAGAACTCTATGTATCATAAGAGAACAAAACATATTGATGTGAGATATCGTTGGATTAGAGATGCTATTGAAGACAAGTTGTTTGAACTTGATAAAGTTCATACCGATGATAATTGTTCCGATATGTTGACCAAAACTTTGGCAAGGGAGAAGCTGAAGATATGTTGCTCGCTCGCCAGGGTGGTGAGTTCTTTCTCATAGACAAAAA
Organism: Bidens hawaiensis; assembly: GCF_021521415.1. NCBI lineage: Eukaryota > Viridiplantae > Streptophyta > Magnoliopsida > Asterales > Asteraceae > Bidens > Bidens hawaiensis. The sequence continues at coordinate 105,392 of NW_027495808.1, read as the reverse complement.
GGGGGAGATTTGTTGGGGTATTTTTTGCCCATGAGAAATCCCAACAAATATTAACCTACATGGGTTTTATTAATAGTATTATTATTTAATAATAAGAAAAAGATAAAGAAAAGAAAATATATATGTAAATATCTTTCCGTCCTCTGTTTACACACCAATTCAAATTGGTGTTTTGGATTTTTGGTTTGGGGGCTTTTGGGCCCACGATGGGCTTTGACTTGTTGGAAAGCAAGAAACAAAACCATTAAGGTTTTTTGATGCTCATGTTATTCAGCAGTACACACACATACAAAAATACTTTTGAGGTTTTGGTGCTCCTCTACTGTCGTCAAAAATAACGAAGACAAAGAGTATTGTTCCAAAGTTTATTTTGGTGTTTTGTGAAGATAAGAGACGTGCCAAAGATCGATCCATTCTCTTGTTGGTGGTACCTCTTACTCGTTACTCTTTTGTAGTTTGATTCCATATACTTGAAGATTGTTTGTACCAAGTATATGATGTTTTGTGTATGTCTCTAGTTTTATCTAGAGAAGAACTTTTGTATTGCTCATTATTGGTGATAGTGGATTTGAAGCGGCTCTAGTAGTCCCGTGGCTTTTTTCTCTCGCCTTAAGAGGTTTTCCATGCTAAAATTTATTGTGTCATATTTACTTTTATATTACCCTATTTGTTTGCATCCTTATTGGTTCATTCGGCATTTTTGTTTAGCCAAACGAAGTTTAATTCCGCATTTTTGTTTACTGTTCGTGGCTAGGTGGTCGTTTTTCCCAACATTAGGTGCGTCAATATTTCTGTTAAGAAAGAAGGTAAACTTTTAGACCAACTAATTCATTGGGGGAAACACGCATGCGTAGATCCGGTAGGGGTCTGTTGGCTCAATTGTTGTTTGGCCCGAGTGTAAGGCCCAACCCAAGAATTAGGGTTTTATAATATTTGATAATGTCTTGGCTAGCAAGTTAGGTTAGTCTATATAAACCGAGTTATGGTTGGACATTAGAAAGTGTGGAGTTGGTGTAACCGAGTTAGGGTTTATCAAGAGTCAAACCGAGTTAGGGTTTGAGAGAGTTGTAATAAGTTTTTAGAGTTATATTTTCTGATTAATATAAACACGAGTTATTCGTTTAGTTTGTGTGTTGATTATCGATGCGGGACTTGAATTGGTATCAAAGCCAAGTTCAAGAAATCAATAATTGAGTTATCTGTGATCGGCGGTGAGGCAGATCAAGCAACTGGTGGTCGGGAGTTGGAAACTACAGCGAAGTTGGTTGTGTTTTCTGAAAGTGTTTTCGATCTCGTCAGGGGTGGCGTGGTCAGTTCTGATACGTCGGAGCAGCGGCGTGGGTATTGTTTACTAGTGGCAGGCAACTCGGAAACAAGTTGGTTTTCGTCCTGGTCCAGGTGAGTTAATATCTGTGATAATAACTCGGTTTCGGCAGCAAGGTTTAGGTTACTGAATCGGCGGGAAAAAAAGAGTTCTTTAATTGTTTTGCTCCATGCGATTGGATTGGAATTAAACAACGAGTTTATTAGATTGGTTGTTTGGTTATTAAAGTCAAAGAGGTTTTGATTTTTTTTAAATAAAATTGGTGTGCTACGTACTGACGAAGAAGAATTCAAAAGAAACAATATTAAAACAAGGTGGTGTGATTTTGTTTCATTGTTGGCTTAACAAGTTTCGGTTAAACAAGTGAGTTTAATTTAGAGTTCGTATTTTATTGGGTAAAACGAGTTAGGTTTAATCAAGGTTTGATTTATTAGTGGATCAAGAGGGTTCGACAACGTCAATGGCAGGTGACAAAGAAGAACCGATAATCCAACCCAAAGTGAGTGGGGCGATTTCTTTGCAGGTTCCAAAGTTGAACATAACTAATTACATCACATGGGCGATTGTGGTGGAAGCGAACTTAGATGATCTAGAGTTATGGAAAGTTGTTCAACCGAATGAGGGTGCGGTTATTGCCGCGAAGAAGAATAAAACTGCAAGAGCGTTTTTGTTTCAAGTAATAAAAGGTGATATTCTTCTTCAGATTTCTCAATACAAGAATGCTCGGGATATATGGACGGCTTTGAAATCATCGTATGTTGGACCGAGCGAGTTCAAATGTCTTGACTACTAACGTTGAAAAGTGAATTTTAGAAACTCAAGATGGTGGAAGACGAGACCGTTGATCAGTTTGCATAAAATTAACAAGTATGGTATCAAAGGGAACGAGTCTAGGTCACGTGTTCGAGCAAGATGTCTTGGTGAAGAAGTTACTGGATGGGGTTCTAGATAAATACTTTCAACTTGTAGCCTCAATTGAGCAAAGTGTTGATCTCGATAGTTTGATGTTTGAAGATGCTATTGGAAGACTTAAGGCGTTTGAGGAATGTCTACGAGGCAGAGAACGCGCTTCAAATTCACAAGGCCAGTTACTTTTCAATCGGTCGGAAAGTAGTTACATAGGCAAGTCGTATGATCAGTCCGGTAGCCGAGGTAAGGGTTGGCTGAGTTCACAGGGACGTGGAAGAGGCCGAGAAACCAGAGGTCAAGACCGAGAGGATTAGGATCAATATGGTTGTGAAAACCTATATGGTCAACATCGTGGGTCAAGGTATACAGGTCAAAGAAGAACGAATGATCGTCAATGGAGAAGAAGAGATATGTCACATGTTCAATGTTACCGTTGTGATGAGTTCGGTTACTTTGTGTCTACATGTCCGCAATGTATGAAGAAAAAGGATGAGTCTAATTTGAACAAAATTGATGATTTTGATCCAAGTTTGTTTATGATAAAAGGTGATCATAAAATGATTTTTCTTAATGAAGACGGTGTGATTCCAAAGCGTTTCGAAACCGAACCGATTGAGAAAGATGTTTGGTATCTCGACAACGGAGCATCGAATCACATGACGGGTAATAAAGCATACTTTTATGAGTTGAATGAATGTGTTACGGGAAAGGTGAAGTTCGGAGATGAATCTTGTATTGATATTCGGGGAAAAGGGTCGGTCAACATTTGTTGACTGATGTCTACTACATTCCGAGCCTACTGTGCAATATCATAAGTATTGGTCATGCAACAGAAGGTGGATGCGAGATTCACATGAAACATGACTTGCTAACCATTAAAGATGATGCAGACAAGCTTTTGAGGAAGGTGACAAGGACCAAGAATCGATTGTACAAGTTCAGTCTCAAGATAACAAGTCCCGGTAAATGAGATATCATTGGAATGAAGAATTTTGCAGGTGGGGATCTTAAAAGAATTGGACTGAAAGAAAACAAGCCGGTTACGAGTCAGATTCCAAACAAAGATCCAAGTTCCAAAGTTCAAAGTCCAAAGAAGAGTGTTCAAGAAACTAAACGTGTGGTCAAGAAAGTGATAAAAAGACTTCTACAGACCACGGAAGTTACTCCATCTCCCACGGTCCAAAGACGGAAATCTTTGGAATATTTTGAACCATTTATGAACATCACAGCAAAAATGATTAAAACATTTATGGCTCCTACGTAAATAAGGAGCTGCGCAGCAGCTACAAAATGGGAATTCGATAGAATATAGAATAACGATATACAAACAAAAACAAATCCCAATGAAAAGGCAGAATAAATGGGATTGGCAAGTAATACTACTCCCAGACCCCCTAATATAAGACCTAATCCCAGAAAGGCGTGTGATGATTAAACGAAGCAAGTGTGTCTTCTAGCCAAGTGGAGCCGAAAGAACATTGCAAGAAATCATGAAAAGCCTCGGGAGAATCAGGAGAATGTTGACAAGCGTGAAGTTGAAGACCCGCCAGTTTCGATTAGGAAATTAGGAGGTGAGCCGGGTGGCTCGGATACAACAATTGGGGGGGGGGGGATTGTTGGCTCAATTGTTGTTTGGCCCAAGTGTAAGGCCCAACCCAAGAATTAGGGTTTTATAATATTTGATAATTTCTTGGCTAGCAAGTTAGGTTAGTCTATATAAACCGAGTTATGGTTAGACATTAGAAAGTGTGGAGTTGGTGTAACCGAATTTGGGTTCATTAATAGTTAAACCGATTTAGGGTTTGAGAGAGTTGTAATTGTTTTTTAGAGTTATATTTCCTGATTAATACAAACGTGAGTTATTCGTTTAGTTTGTGTGTTGATTATCGATACGGGACTTAAGGCCCCCCCGTCCCCTTTGGTGGGTTTGCGTAGTAGTGTTTTTAAAGTGGGTTAGACTGCATTAAAAGTTTCTTCATGTAAAATGACCAAACACGAGAAAGAATGTCTTGACAACCAAACCCTTCGCATTTGATACTTTTGGTTTCCTAGCGTCTGAGACTATAGAGCCACTTAGTCGTGCACAGTAGGTCATGATTAGAAATGCTGTAATACCACATTCTATGAATGCTATTTTTAAACGACTTAGTTTTGCTATCTAAAAAAGGTTAATTAGCAGTGCAACTTGTTGCCCATTTGCCTAGTATATGAGTTTTGGATATTTGCTATGAAATCCAAAATAAATTAAGTTATGTGTATGAGTCTTGGATTTTTTCTATGAAATCCTATATTAACTGAGTTTGATATTATGCTTGAGGTCTCCTGTGTTTAAACTCAATTGCTATAATCTTTGTTTGAATTATGTTAGTTCAGCTGGCAGGTTAATTATCTCAGGGAAGTTCCTACATCTACTACTCTTTACTCATGTTCAAATCCTTATATAATTGAGTTCTTTTCAGTATGTAGTATATATTTGTGAGAGTTAAACCCATAACATTATAAAAAAAGATGAAAGCTTATGAAAAACCCGTGAACACCCGAGTTAGCTCGTGGTGGCTATCTTCTTAAAATAATAATAAGTTATGCTTAGCACCTATCTCAAACCTTCCAAGAAGGAATAAAATATCTTTATTTTGAAAGGTGGAAGTAGGCACCGGAGGGAGCAATTAATAGTTGACGAAATCATATTAAAGTATATGGCCCATTTATCATCTATGTGACAGATTCAGTTAATAAGATCCTTTGTACGTCGATCTTTTATATCCTGTTTGAATTATTAATATTTTATTAGAGATAGTGCGAATGTGAATTGTAGTAGACTAGCTAGTAGGTGATAGGTTTATGAAGATTAGTTAAGGAAGGTTGGATGGGAATTTCCTTAATATTCTAAAACATGCCCTAAATGATGTTATCAGTTTGCTTAAATTTCTTATGGCTATTATGTGCTATATTTTGATGGAAAAACTTGATTGGATTAAAAGTTAATATTAGTTTTAGGTTTTGTTTTAATTAAAACAAATATTTGTTTTATTTTTATCTGGTAAAAATAAGAATGCTTTAAGTTGATTGTTGAAGTTGTTTGTTGAAGATATTTTAAACTGAGATACAGAGTGGGTTGAAATAGTTGAAACTTGATACCTTTAAAACTACATTATGAGGGGAAAAATCAAACCTGAGTGGCTGAGTCACAACACCAAATAAAGTTAATATACATCAACTCTACTAGTCAATCTTTAAATAATTTAATTATTTATTATCTAATACGACTTTCATTTATATTAATTTATTTATCCTTTTACATAATTTGTTGTTTACTTTTTCTTTTAACAACAATCTATTGTTAATTACTTTTCAGACACAATTATACAGATGGTGTCTAAGGTTTAAGTTAAGTAACACGTTTGGATACTATTATTTTAAAATAAAAAGTTGGGGTTTAATCTTTCAATTTTGTAATGATTTTGGGTATTAACATTAACTTATGTTAACATTTTTGTTAAGTTCTAACAAAATGACTAAAATACCATGGATATTAAAAACATGTTTTTGTTGTCCTTACCGTTGTCGTTGCTGCTGGTGCTAGTGTTGTTGTTGTTGTTGTTAGGTGTCAATTTTATTCATTGTGATCCCAACGAGTATCCTTGTTTTCGGGAACCCGGATGAGCTCCAGTATCCTGAACTAATTATTTCGATATTATATTTATCCTAAAATAAATGACTGTTGTTTTTCAGCAGATATCTCCGGACTAATATGTGTCACGAGGATTTCGACTATTTAACCGAATGAGAAAAATACTTCTTGGAAAGACAAGTCAAAATGGTATGCTTTCCACGAGGATTTCGGTTAATTAACCAATGATTGCATATCTATGAGGAAAAAAATTAGTTATCTGCTCAGTAAGGGTCACCTAAAAGAGTTGTTGGGAAAGAAAAATAAGAGCTAGGATCTCGAAAGAGCTTCAAAGAGAGCGGAATTTTCACCTCTAGGTGCTAGAAGCGTGAATGTTATCTCAGAGGTTCAAGCATATGAAACATATGTTGGGCTTCCTACTCAGCAGCCAAAAGAAACGCAAAAGTGGCTAAAACCGAAAGACCAGAAGGACAAACAAGAGCAGAGACCATGACCAATGAAACATAAGTCTAATTCAGTAAGGGGTGTCGGGTTAACATTCAAAATCCTCATCCTGATGGTTTGGTTATTACTCTTTATGTTGCTAACTAGTTTGTACGCAAGATCCTGGTGGATGGTGGAAGTTTAGTGGGCATATTTCAACTGAATACATTAAAGCGAATGAACATTCTTGAGTTTGATATTGTGAGAAAATCCTTAGTCTTGGTTGGTTTCAGTGGTGAAGTAAATAACATTATGGGAGAGATGTAACTACCTATCTATGTCGAAGGACTAAACTCTATCCAAAATTTTGTGTAATTGATGCTCTGAATTTTTTGAATATTATTTTAGGTAGGCCCTGGTAATATGATATTAGTCCCTTCAACTTATCACTAATGCATGAAGATGTAGACATCGGGGTGGGGGGGGATTTATAATTCAAAGCAACCAACAGGAGGCGAAAGACTGCTATGCCTCATCAATGAAACCAACGACAAAACCAACACATGCGTAGAAATCACAGACGGAAACACATGATGTCTTGGAAACAAGTGAGCTAGATGTGAAAGCAATACAACTATATCATCAGGATCTTAACATCAAAGTGCTCTTAGAAACTGGTATTCCCAAAGATACCTAGAGTATACTGCATTCATGACCCCAACAGGTACCTATTGTTATACTGTTATGCCATTTGGTATAAAAAATGCAGGTGAAACATATCAGATGCTAGTCAACATGATGTTCAAGGAAGAGTTGGGAGACACCATGGAGGTCTACATCGATGATATGGTGGTGAAGTCAAAGAAAACTAGGGATCATCTCCGGGATCTTCAAGAAGTCTTCGATATCCTCGACATATAACATATGAAGCTAAGCCCATCCAAATGCCATTTTGGAATAGGGCATGCAAAATTTCTAGCGATATATGGTCACCAAGAGAGGAATAGAAGCAAGCCAAGAACAAATCAAATATATTATAAACCTGAAGGCCCCAGTCAACGTAAAGGATGCCCAAAGACTAACGGGTAGGATAGCAGCTCTGAACATCTTCATCTCAAGATCCTCAGAAGGATGTAAAGAATTCTACAACATCTTGAAGAAGACTAAGAAGTTAGAATGAGGATAAAAGCATGATAAGGCACTTAAAGACTTGAAGGAATATCTTTCATTAGTGCCTTTACTCATGAAGCATGAAGATGGCAAGCCACTATTCCTATACGTGGCAGTATCCCGAGACACAGTGAATGTTGTACTAGTCAAGGATCATGAAATTCAACAACATCATATACACTATGTGAGTAAGAGCTTTCTTGATGCTGAAACCAGATATTCTCATTTAAAGAAATTAATACTAGCTTTAATAATTTCCTCTACCAAGCTAAGAAATTATTTTGAGACACATGCTATTCATGTTAAGACTAATTATCCTATTAAAATGTTTTAAGAAAACCTGAAATGTTTGTTAGGATGACCAAGTAGTATGTTAAGTTAAGTGCTTATGATCATGTGTGTGAGCCTAGAACAAAAACTGAATCCCAAGCCTTAGTAGTGATATCTGACTAGAGGTTGACCAAGAACGTACCAAAACTAGAAGATGATAAGGATAAGTGGATATTGTTTGTTGCCGAAGCTGCAAATATTAGGGCAGACAGGTCTGGGAATCATCCTGAAATCGCCGCAGGGGGACATAAGACCCTTGGCAATTATATGTGATTTCTATGCTACCAACAATGAAGTTGAGTATGAAGCTTTAATTGTTGGTCATCAACTATCTAATGTAAGGCCCCGGTCCCGGTGCCCTACATTGGTGTTGGATTTACTCATAAACACAGTTCTAAATATCAAAGTGAAATAAAACTTTCGTGAAAATATTAAAACTTCAACCATAAGTTACAAAACATAACATTCTTGTTTAAAACATTCAAATTGTCTCAACTTAAAACATCATAAATAAAACATCATGTCTTCTTTCCCTAGACGTCAGCCACACAGTTCCTACCATTACTGTTAATGCACGGTTTTGGCGTCTCGAGTCTTTGTGTTTATTGTATTGTAATTTATTATTATTATAATGAAAAGATATTTATCTTTAATAGTTAGTTTGTTAATATAAGGCTAATTCGTTAAGGATGTTTAACGAATTAGCCAGTTCGTTTAATGTAACACCCATTCGTTAAGGATGTTTAACGAATGGGCTGATAGTTCGTTATGTATGTTCCCATTCATCATGGAATGTTTATGAATGGGGCATAAGGAATCAATGATTTGTTATGTTTCCTTTATTGAGTCTGTAATGTTAACGAACTGGACTCCAATTCGTTAAGGGATGTGTAACGAATTGGGTCCATCGTCTATATATAGAGGTGTTAGTCCTCTGGTAATTTAAGTATTGATTGATAAAGTAATAAACCTCTGTCCAAGTATTCTCTCAATCAATCCTTCGTTTATTCTATTACTTAATACACATAATACAATAATACATATAATATTAACACCAATTAAGAGTATAACAATGAACTAGATCCTATTAAGTTATAGTTAGATCTACGATTGATAATCAATATTGTCTAGATCTGAATCGAGTTCAACAAGTGGTATCAGAGCTTTCAGTTGTTCTGAATGCTCTTGATTATGTTTAATTCAATCAGTAATTAAAGTTTGGTTAATTAGTTATTGATATTTCAGTTAGTTTATTAAAATTCATTTGAATTTTGGTTGCTTTTAATAATTATGGATTGATTTCAATCGATTTGTGTTTGAGAGGGTTTAATGTATGGTTGTGTGGTTTGAATGAGAATTGGTATGGAGTTGGATTGAGTTTGAGTTGGTTTGAGTGTCAACGGAACAGAGAGAGGTAATTTGAGATTTGGTTATTGGATTGGTTGATTGAGTTTACCAGATAACGTGTATTGAAATCGCGATGTGTGTCTGAGTATTTTGAGCTATTACTTGATCAATTTGTGTTGATTTGTGATAGTATTACGAATTTGTGTTGGTTATTGGTTAGTTGTAATTCTGGAGATCATCCAGTTTCTGGAAAATTAGCATGAAGATTTGAAGATCTTCATCAAGTGCCTGAAGATTCGTTAATAATCGTAATTCGTTACAGTCAATTCGCTAACTGTCTTGATTCGTTACTCTTGATTCGTTAGACACATGGTCTAATTCATTAGTATCCCTTTTAACAAACTTGTGCCACAGGGCAAAGTTTTTTATAACCATTTAACTGTCTAACAACCTTGTTCGTTAGATACTGCAGCAAATTCGTCATCCTGATTCATTCCTGATTTGTTACTCTTTCGTCTTTGATTCGTCACTTTGATTTGTCATTTGATTCATCTAGTAATTCGCTATAATACTGATTCGTAAGTGACGTGTCCTTGATTCGTTACAAATTCATTATAATCTAATTCGTTGTGATACTGTTTCTTTTTCGTTATTTAGATAACAATCAATTCGTGTCTTTGGCTCGTTATACTCAGTTAGTTACTGTTACTATTCCCAGTTCGCTATATATTTTCAATATTAACCCTTGGAGTTTGAATTGCTGTCATATTTGAACTTGTTATTTACAATGACTGGTTTTTATGTGTTGGCATCTCATAACTCACTCATGCAACAAATGCTACACCTTGATGCTGAAATTGGATCTCATTCCAAATGTACTCGACTGATGAAGTTCAGTGATTTTGCAAAATGGGAACCTCGTTTTCATGCTCATCTTGGTTCTGTTCATGCTGATTGTTCCTATTGTCTTGATGAAGTTTATACTGTACAAATGATTGATGATGAGACTACTGGTTTTACTCCTAAGGCATTTTCTTAGTATTCCAAATAAGAGAAGAAGGCTTTAGATATTGAGACTAAAGCATACTCCACTCTCACTATGGCTTTACCTGATAATATATTCCATCAAGTTGGGAGTATTAAGATCTGTGCCTCATTATTTCAACATGTTAAAATGAGAAGTATGGGAAATAATGAAGAAAGCAAAAAGGTAATGTTGAAGTTTCAATTTCTAAACTTTAACTTGTTGAAGGGAGAGACAATAGAAGAAATGACTACAAGATTCAATCATCTTATCGCTGAGATGTTTAAGTTAAAAATGGAACCAAGTGAACTGATAAGATTGACACTGTGAAGAACGCTTTACTTTCTTCATATTCTACTTTTTTTATGGTGTTAAAAGAAAATAATTATTTCAAAAATGAAGATTTGACTGCTTCAGAGTTTATGCAAAAGATTGAAGCTAGAGAATATGATTTAAAGTGTTAAAAGTCATCAAAAGAAGTTCAAGATCCATCTTTCTATGGAGGAAGTATGCCTTTAAGTAGCACTATAACTTCGATAACTTCTTTTCTCACTCAAAATGTAAATGTGGGATCTTCAGCTTGTAGTGATCCAAATGCATGTTTTATAGAATCTGGGTACACTGGAAACACTAGGAAATCTGGAGGATCTTCATCTACAAAAAATTTCACGCCACCACCAAACGTGAACATCAAAGAAGCCAAACAAAACTTCTCGTTTCTTTGTGCTTTTATGACTTCGTATGAGAATCTGGTGGGCAGTAAAATTGCAACGAGTGAATTAACCGATGAAGATTATGATTAAGTAGACCCTGATGATTTGGAACTTATGGATTTTAAGTGGAACATGGCAATGATTGTGAGAAAAGTGAAGAAATTCATGCAAAGAACTAGTAAGGATTTACCACCGTTGAACAAGAAAATTGGTATTAATAAGCTAAAAGTCAAGTGCTTTAACTATCAATAATTTCATGTGATGTACGTTTTGTTGAAGTACCACCACCATTTCATAATGATTACACAGCAAATCCTTTTGCTGGAAATGAGGAAACTGTTGTTAATGAACCGGTTGTTGAAACACAATCTAAAATTGCTAAAAATGACAATGTGAATGTTCAATCTTCATCACAAAAACCTCACATTCAAAGCAACAAGGTCTTTGCTGAAAATAATGTTGAAAATGTAATCATTGAGGATGTATTTGAACCTGATGTTGTACACAAAAATCAGGACATTCCACGTTCGAATCACATTTATATGAACCTCATGAATTTGACGAAGCTGTGTACGGTTCAAATACAACTCAAGTGAAAAAAGGAGAAACAAGTTAAGGTTAAAGCAAAGAAATCAGAAAAACCAAAGATTTCTGATGAGGACTTGATTGGATTTGTCAATCCTCCTACTTCAAAATTTTCAACCGGTAGTGTATTTAAGCTAAAAGGAATTAGCAAGGTTTTCACTGAGAAAGACATTCCGCTTAATCTAATCAAGCCTGAGTTGATTGAAAGCGTCTTTCAAAATGAAACTTCCAAAATTCAAAATCTTGAACAAGAATTTGTGAAATCTAAGACATCAAATGTTTTGGATCCTTTAATAAAAGCAAAACAATTGTTAAAATCTGCTAAAAAGGTTCAGTTTGTAAATTCTCATGGAACTAATTCATTGCAAAGTTTTTCTAATTGTTAAAATCTATATTTCTAAATGAAAAGGAAATCTGTGACGTTTGATGACTTAGATAACGGTCCAATTGCTGGACTTTATCATCAACCTTTGGTTGCACATGCTTCTGCTCCACCACAACATGAACATGTTGATATGAGAACTTGCTTTTTCTGCGGCGAACAAGGTCACGTGGTCAGAAACTGTGGATTGAAGAAATCTCAAAATCTTCATCCATTTATCAAGGAACAATCTAAACCCGTTCATGTGATAACGAAGATTTTGAAAATACAATGTCTATCGATGAAGAAACTCACATTATAGTTTCCAATGTGAATCCTCGTAAAGTGGTTCATGTTAATGAAAAATCGGTTCATGTAAAACCCAAATTTGTCCCAACCGAGCCTATTTGTAAAAGTGTGAATACAAATGTTGTTCAAGCTGCCTACTTAAGACGAAAGTCTAAAAGGCCTGTGACTTATTCACAAGTTGCTGAACAACGTTAGAATTCTGTTAATTTTGATTCAACATGTGAAACTCAAAAGGTGCCCAAGACTGAGGCCTGGGCTGCCTTTCTGAACTGATCATTTTATGTTTGTGTGTAAGGTTCATCCAAGACTGTTTCTGGTGAAAACTGGATCATGGAAAGTGGATGCTCTCGTCATATTATTGGCAATATCAATCTTCTAACAAATGTCAAAAATATTCAAGGAGGGTATGTTGCGTTTATGGGAAATTCGGGGGGTATGATAACGCAAGTAGGTGATGTCTCAAATGGGCATATCACGTTTGAAAAAGTCACGATATTTATAACTACAGCAGGTATATATTGTTATACTACGATGCCTTCTGGTTTGAAAACTGTAGCGGTCAACATGACGTTCAAAGAACAACATAGAGACACTATGGAAGTCTATATCGACGACATGGTGGTTAAGCCAAAGAAAAAGAAATCTAGGGATTAACTCTGGGATCTTCAGGAAGCCTTAGATATCCTGGAGCAATACAACATGAAGCTGAATGCATCCAAGTGTCACTTTGGAGTGGGGGCAGGCAAGTTCTTAGGTTACATGGTTACCAAAAAGAGGATAAAAGCAAGTCCCGAGCAGATCAAAGCCCATGTGAACCTGAAGGCACCGGCTAACGTGAAAGATGTCCAAAGGCGGAAATATCGTAGTCTTAAACAGATTTATTTCAAGGTACTCAGATAAGTGTACGGATTTCTAAAATAGCTTGAAAAAGAACAGGACATTTGAATGGGGACATAAACATGATAAGGCACTTGAAGACTTGAAAGTATATCTCTCATCAGCAACTTTATTAATGAAGCTTGAAGATGGTGAGCCATTATTCATCTATCTTGCGGTATCTTGAGACACTGTACGTGCCATATTAGTCAAAGATCACGAAGGGTAACAACATCCTGTCTACTATGTAAGTAAAAGTTTACTTGATGCTGAAACCAGGTATTCTCACTTAGAAAAGTAAATTTTAGCTTTAGTTATGGCATCTACTAAGTTAAGACACTATTTTTAGATGTATACTATTTTTGGTAAAACTAATTATCCTATTAAAAATATTTTCAGAATGCCTGAAATGTCCGGTAGGATGGCTAAGTGGTTTCTTAAATTGAGTTCTTTTGATTTAGTTTATAAGCCTAAGACAACAATTAAATCCCAAGCTTTGGCCGACTTTATGGCTGACTTCAGTAGTGATATCTAGCATGAAGTTGATTGGGAAGTTCAATAACTAGACCAGGTTAAGGGTAAGTGGATATTATTTACTGATGGGGCCTCAAATGTTAGGGGGATAAGCTTTGGAATCATCCTGAAATCGTCATAGGGGGTCATAATACCCCAGATAATCAGATGTGGTTTCCAAGCCATCAATAATAAAGATGAGTATGAAGCTTTAATTGCTGGCCTTCAGTTGTCTAGGGATTTAGAAATTAAAGTGAGAAACTAATCGAATATCTTCAGATAATTAAAAATCTGGCAAAGAAATTAGATTCTTTTATTATTGAACAATCACATAGGGAGGAAAATGCTGAAGCATATGCCTTGGAAAATATTGGACCTGCCTTTAAGATCCCGACGGAAATAAAAGTTCCGATCATACATATTCTGAATCCATCTACAAAGATTCCTTCATTCGATAAAGAGGAAACAATAAAAGATGATGCCAAGCAGAATCCCCAAGTCAATGAAATTACGGATTTTGAAGATACCACCGATCAGGATCCGGCCTACAGGATCTTGACGTAATATATGAACTCAGGAATTCTGTAGGAATCTGTATGGTAGCATATCAGCAAAGGATCACCAAATCCTACAACAAGAACAACATGGTAAGAAGATTTCAAGTGGGAGATCTAGTACTAAGGAAGACATTTCAGAATACAACGAATCCTAAGGATTGAAAATTAGCACCCAAATGGGTAAGACCGTACAAGATCGATGATGAGGCAGGAAAATGAGCGTATCAGCTATCTGCTATGGATGACAGGATCCTACCAAGATCCTGAAATGCTATTCACCTTAAACTTTACTTCGTGTAAGTAAGAATTTTATTTTTAACTTGGTATGGTATGTATTCGAACTTTACTATTTCACATATTTTTATTATTTTTCTTGAAACCCATTACTGACTTAAGATTATAAGGGTTGTCAGCCGAGCTAACACCCACCCTCACAAAGGTTCAAATGTTTGCAGAATTGGGATCCCGACTAAGAAGTGAATGCGTTCCTAGTGTTTTGGCCACCTATCTAAGTTTAAGGTATAAAAACCTTCAAATGTTTAAAGGTTTTCACCTTTCTACCAATTGGGTTTAAACACCTCGCCAGGAGGGTACGTGTTCATATATAATTCAAGATGGCCGGACCAATTCATCTTAATGGTGGCTGACAATTTCGTTGTTGTTGGTTACATGGAGGATTTTCAAGTATATTATCAATAGAATAACATGGACATGATATTCAACTGTGGCTTGTCCCAAGTAATTACATAAGGTTTTGACATTTTCATGTCACTCGAGATTGGCTTGTCCCAAGTGTCTACGTAAGGTCTTGACATTTTCATGTCACTTATCCTAGGTCTTCGACATTTATCTGTTAACTCAATATCAAAATTATTTTCGAGATTATTCTCAGGATCTTTCTGATCGAAACAAATTTTGGGATCTTTCCGAAGATCCTCGAGAATATTTAACAATCTCAGTTATCATATTAACATTATTTTTTAGTATTTCAAAGTTCAAACCAAGGTAGAAATTGTGACGATTGATTGGAATTATGGAAATTAAGAAGCCTATCTGAGTAAACCTTTTCCTACCCCTACCAGGTTTGATCATTTATTTACTTTTCTAACTATGTGGTAAAGGATTATTTTTCTAAGTACTTTTTCAACTAACATTTTTACCAATAATCTTTTAACAAGTAAAATGAGATAGACATAAGTAAAAGTAAAAGGTTACCATTATATTTGTCAAGGTTAATATCTCTAACTTCGTATTGAAACTCAGGATCTCTCCATCAGAGATATTAAAAAAGTTTTACTAAATAAGCTAGGGATAGTTAAGGCTTCGTCCTAAAACTCAGGATCCCTCCACCTTAAACTATCCATTGTCTTAAAAGCTTAGTAGTAAATTGTTAAAAAGACCACAATAACATAACATGAAAAGTACATTTTTCACTGGTACAACCACATCAAATGCCATCAAATAAAGAGGGGCCCGGGCCTTGTCTTCATCATCCTTCACTGCCCCTCCGAGAAACCAACTGCCATCCCAGCCTGCACTACTTTATCCCTATCTCCAGCTTTAACCCCAGTATTTCCAGCCTTCTCCTCAACAGCCTTGCTTGATTATACGAGATCCTCCTCAGAAGACAAGCCCAATTCAGCCCTGATCTCTGCCTCCCTCACATTTAACCCTTCGAGGTCCCAAGGAAATGTATCAACACGAGCTTCCTAGCCTCATCCCTCATTTTGATCCTTGCACAACATATGGAGTAAGCAGCATGCTTCCTAATTTGAGTCTTGAAGTCCCTCAGTGTGACATTCGTGACAAAACGAGATATACCTTATTCACTATGTAATGAGTAAACGATAAATTGGTTAATTCGTAACGATTAAACAAGTAACCGACCGATACTAATTATGACCCGTATACATATTGAGGGGTCATATATGTGTGATATATATATATATATATATATTATAGTGACTAACATGTTAGTATTAACACCCCAATACGTATAAAACCATATAAATGAAAAAGGTTTCGATTAACTATACGCTATGAACTTAAACGCGATCGTTAATAACAAAACAAGCATTGCATCATTAGTTAAGTCGAAAAAGACTTATGGAACACTTACATAAGATGTTTTAGGCAATCAGTGAAAATATTTTGGAATTTTACAAGCCAATACATTTTTCTTATTTTACAAAAATTGGCTAAAAAATACTTGTTTTCGCGTTGTTTCTCGCACCTGAACTGATTTTCTCGTGAAAAACCGAACCTGAATCAAACTTGGAACCGTGATTAGACTTTGGGCACACAAAAAGAGGAAAATGGGCCACAAGATAGGCCCGTTGGGAACTCTCATGGTGGCGGCCGCAACTAGGGGTCCCACCCCATAGTATATCTTTTGGTTTTTCTTGATTGTTCTCAAACCATTTCACACTTATACTTTCACTAAATTATGGCAAGACCTTTTTCTTCGTATTCCTGCAAAAACTTAAAGGTAAAACCTAATTTTTATGAACTTTTAATTTTGTTTTAATCAAGTTAAGATCATATAAACATGTCTTGATTAGTGATAATCATGTTTAACCATACAAAACCTTTAAAAGTCACCTAAAATCATGTTTTGATTTTAAGCATGATTACAAACCAGAAACATATGGATTTTTGACCAAAAACATGGATTAGGACGTTGATATGATGTTTTTACGGTTTGAAACTTCAATTTGAAACCCTAAATGAAACCCAAAGTAATAAGGCTTGATTATGGATGATATATGCTTGGTATTGTTATATTTCATCTGTAGATACTTGTTATAGCTAACCAAGGACCCAAAAACTCGAACATAAAGCTTAACCGATCGAGAAACCGACAAGGTATTACCGATTTTCTCATTTAGGGGTTATTTAGTATTAGGTTGTGATGTTCTTGATTTTAGATTGCGAAAATTTTCAGGAACATTAGGGATCATATAATTGAGTCTCTGTTCAAATTTGGTAATGTTTCGATAAACGAAGAATGTTTGGCGAATTTATTACCATTTATTGGCGTTTTATTATGAAAAATAGTTAAGCTTCTTAAAAATTAAGCGATTTTCTTTAGAACTCAGAAATATTATTGTAACATCACACACAAATTTTGAAATCATTTGGAGATGTATAAATATAGTTGGTGCATTTGTGTTTAATCGAGTTTTAACAGCTATAAAAATCCACAAAAAGGTAACTTAGCTAAAGAATTAGGTTCTGAAAATATTACAGGGGTTTATTATGGTTTTTTTGTCACTCAGAAAAAGTATCGGATTTTTTGGGAATAGTTTGGTATAAACAGGTTATTTATTAGTTAATTATAACATAAAAAATGAATTTATATCAATAAATAACTAAGTGTAAAAATCTGAAAATATTTTTATAAAATTCTAAAGATTTTAATTTTTTTTTTGAAAAAATTCTCATAATTTATTTATAATTATATAAATAGTTATAATAATTTAAAGATTTAAATTATGTATGTTTTGACAAAACCGGCAACATTATGTTTAACGAACTGATTGGTATGTCAAAATGTCAAAAGTGGTCAAATATCATAGTTTTGAATGAATTTGATAAAAACGAACTTTTTACGAGATTTCTGAACAATTCGGGTGGATTGTACGCGTTTTGTATAATCAAAGCCATATGAAAACGGAAACGAACCCTGCGACGAATCCAGATACTGAAACCTTAAATTTCTTTTATAAATCAAATCATTTTATCAAACAGTATGTTTACTTAAGTTTGTGTGATCTTACCTATTTCCAAAACGCGTAAACGATCTACTGGGCCAAGCACGGAAAATGGTGAAACTAAGCTAAGTCTGGTTTTGAATATTTCATAACGTACGTCGTCACAATCTAAGACTACTAACATGTTCTGGGCATAACAGCCATACCCAGACTAGATATACAGCCCGATTTCATTTAAAGACTGTGCTAGTGTTAACCATGCTATACCGATTATAGGATACGAGCTATAGTCGAGGCATTATACATACTACACGTGTAACTGATCAATCCTACAATAAGGTGAGTTTCATGACCCCATGTTCTAAACTGTTTTATGAACTTTTGTGGTGGAAAGCATGTTTATATATACCTTTTAACTTGGAAACGTTGTATTATGTGATTTATCTAAGTGTTAGCAGTTGAAAGTCCCCCCCACCCCCACACAAGTGATTAACTTCGAGCCCATGGCGTGGGAATAGTACTATTGGTTTGACAAACCCAATTGACAGGGCTGATGGGGTATGCCGGAACATGTTTTACAACTGCACATGACCATACGAACTTGTTGTATAATGCTATGTAGTGTTAGACATAGTACCTTTGGGGCATGTGGCAGTTGAGGCCACGGGAAGACGCGTGGGCAGTGGAGGCCACGTAGGATAAAGTTTCAAGGATTCACTTGTGGCTTAGTATAATTACATCGTATACATACTTACATCCATAAATACTGAGTACTATGATTACAAATACTGAACTCGTGCAAACTTATGAAACTCACCAACTTTTTGTAGTTGACCTGTTTTAACATGTTTTTTAGTTGAACCAAAGTCGGAATAAGTTGCTTATATACTTGTTGCTAGAAGTGAGACCGAATCGCTGTAGATAGATACAAGTATAATAATAAAGAATAAACTGGCATGAGAACTGGTTATGAGTTTTTCGCCTAGTTTGTAAACTTAGTACCAACCAATGTAATATGATGTAAATTAGTTGTAAATTTACATTATAACAATGTGGTTGATACCAGAGGTGTCTATTACATTCCCGTATTATGCTTCTGCAATTACCTAGTCGGGGTGTGACACTCAGCTCCTTGGAATGGGCAGATTTGAGGTCAGCTTGCTCTTTCTTCAATCAATCAAACTCCGTGGCCATCTTCTTAATATAAAGAGACTTAGACTCAGCTATGCTGCTAAGATCAGCCGCTTTCAGCTTCTGCACTTTGACCCCGTGGAGAGCATCTCGATATGTCTTGGTTAAGTGTTGGAGACCCTACAACAACAAAAACATATGATCATTATAATAATTACCTATAACTAACAAAAGTTACAGGATCCTAACCTGAATGAGGATTAGCTCACCATTATCAAAGTTGAGTGAGTCAGTAGTAGTTCTTGATGCCTCAATAGCTTTCCTATTCTTGGAGGTAGAAGCCCTGGTCCAGGAAGCTGGAGGAAGCGTCTTGGTATCTTCTACAATGGCGGGTTCCCTCTTGGAGATAAAGCTATCTAAATCGTCCAAACCTAGTCCTTGACCTGCTATAACACAAGATTAAGATATTAAAGACAACAATATCTCAAATAATCAGAAAAGATAAGGATAGTAATCTCACCTAACATGGTTTTGTTTGATAATTGCTAGGATTCCAAAGAAATTAAGGCTTCAACTTGGAAGGAGCGATCTACCTTTGGAATCCCTAAAATGGCCGGAATCCACCTCAAAGCAGCAGACGTTGGAGTCATGTGACATTTGTCAATTATTCTTATTTGTATTTGTATTCGTTAAACCGATCCGTTTTTTCATTTCAATGTATTTCTTTTTGTAATTTATCAATTTATATCAATTTCAAAGATTTAAAGTTCATATCCATTTATTCTCTATCCGTATTGTTAAATTATCGAATCTTCGAGTCTTAAAAGCTTATAAAATAATCAAGTTTCAAACCATACGGGTATAAATCGTGAATAATCCAAATATATCAAGTTATAACCAACTTATGTATATTTATAAAGTTCAAGGTGCAAAGAGTAAATAAAGTTTGAAAACAAATTATAAACTTATTCAAAGTTGAGGGGCTAATATGTTAATTATTTAATAATAATAATAATAATAATAGAAAATTCCAATTTGCCTCCCTGTGATATATCGGCGGGAGATGGATTAGCCACTGAAAACTAATTTGCGCATATTGTGCACATGTATTTCTCTGGTGGGTTCTTCTGACTCCTACCGTCAGTTGACTTACCGTTGACTGTTAATGGTGAAGGGTAAACTCGTCTTTGCACATCGTTTTCTCCCCTGCTACACTATAACCCCCGAATTAGGGCTATTATCATCACAAAATTGATTTCTTGAACCCTCGTTAGATCATTGAACCCCCCATTTTTGCCTATCGTTCTTCACGTCTACACACATCGCAATGCCGAGCTCGTATTCTATTAGGCCGGACAGTGAGTATTGTGACCCGGCCGACCTATATGTAAGGTTTTTCGATCGTTCGTCAACATTTTCGTTTTTTCTTGATTCTTGTTAACGGGCTGAATGGTTGTTATAGGTGAAGACTATTCACATGCGTTCACCATAAAACTTTTCTATGGAGGGTATTTCACTACCGAAGGGCAACGAAGATACGAAGTGGAGAAGATAACCTACGTCGATGAAGTTCAAGTTTCTGAATTTTGTAAAAGTTTGTTGGTTGGAATACTTTATAAGTTACAATATGGTTGTGGTACATCTTGTTCTTTTCATTACAAACATCCCCGTGTTAGTTTGGATTTGAGTTTAAAGCCATTGGTTGAAGATTATCATTTTCTAGATGTTTGTGCTATGGTTAGAGGCAGTGATGGTGTTGGTAGTCACATTGCTGAGATTTTTGTAGAACATGGCAGGACTAGTGTTACTGAAATTGTGGTCTATGATTCTGGATTTGTAACTGGTTTAGGTTTTGAAAGTGTTCATGAAGTGAGTGGTCAAAGTGTCCATGAAGTTAGTGGTCAAAGTGTCCATGAAGTGAGTGGTGAAAGTGTTCATGAAGTGAGTGGTCAAAGTAGTTCTACTGAGGAAGATGATGACAGTTATGATAGTGATCGATCAGATGAAAGTGATCCTGAGTATACGGCTGCCTTTCAAACACCCTTGGAGGATGTAGAAGTTGACATGAGGTTGTATAAAGCTGTTGTAGATTTTGATGTGGAAGAGGTAGTAGGTGATCATATTAGTGATGATGATGGTTTGAATCCTTGCATGGATACCTATGAGAGCTCTGATGATGAGGCCTTAAGTGTCTTGAATAGTCAGCTAAGAAAGTTCAAGGGGAAGGAAAGGAATAATGATGATGAGTGTCCGTTTTTTGTTGGTCAGTTAATACCATCAAAGGAATAATTGAATGAGATGGTTAAGAGTTATGCTCTTCATGCCAGAAGAGATTTGTATATCAAGAAGAATGATCCTTTAAGGTTTAGGGTGATTTGTTTGGGGACCAATCCGAAGTTGGTTGCTGGTGAGGGGCCAAATGTGTCAAGTCAAGAAAAGGTGAAGGTAAAAAAAAGGATATGAAACCCACTTGCCCTTGGACGATGCAAATCTCAAGAAAATGTGATGAGGATAATTGGTGTGTGAAGGCCATTCCAAAAAAACCCGAGTGTCTCAGAAGTAGATCAATTGGTCTGTACACAATGTCTACTATTGCTAAAAAGGTTGAGGTTGAGCTACAAACCACCCCCAGCATATCGGCCAAGGAATTGAAGGCCAAATTCCAACAGGAGCATCAAATACAACTTTCTGAATCCAAGATGTGAAGAGCTAAGACAATAGCTCAGCAAAGGAGGGATGGTGACCACACCAAACAATACAGGCACCTCAGATCCTATATTGATGAGCTTCTTAAAGCAAACCTAGGTAGTAAAATTAAATTAGATGTTGAACCATGTGCTAACCCTAACTTTAAAACTAGGCAATTTAGAAGAATATATGTGTGTTATGCTGCTTTGGTTAGATGAATTAAATTGCTTGGTAGAGAACTTGTTGGGTTGGATGGTTGTTTTATGAAAGGGAAATACCCTGGGCAGATTTTGACTGCTGTCGGGACGGATGGTAACAATTGTTTGTATCCTGTTTCCTTTGCAATAGTGGAAGCCGAATGCACAGACTCATGGAAATGGTTCTTAAATCTCCTTGGAGATGATCTTGACTTGCCTCATGATGCCAATTTAACTTTCATAAGTGACCGACAAAAGGTATGTACATCAAGCATATATTTGTAATAGGCTTAGTCATGTACACTAATTATGCTGATTTTACTGTTATAGGGACTTATACAAGCAGTTGAGAGTGTTTTCCCTAGGTCTGAGCATCGGTTTTTTTGTAGACACATCCATGAGAACTTGAGGCAAACTTGGAGGGGAGATTTGTATAAAGGCTTGTTTTATAGGGAAACATTGACCACTTCTGTCCCATACTTCAACATGGCAATGGAGGAGATTAAGAAAACAAATATAGATATGTTTCTATGTCTTAGTGAGATCCCGGCAGCAAGATGGTCAACATCACATTTTCAGGCAGGGAAAAAAGTGATATGCTGTTGAACAACCTTTGTGAATCTTTCAACAAGCAACTTGTTGGAGCAAGAGACAATCCGATCGTTACATGTTTGGAGTATATTAGAGAGTATATGACCATGAGGATTGTGAATGTGAAGAAGATGCAAGCCACTGCCAGGGGCCCATTAACACCACAAGCAACTAAAGCATGGGATGAAATCTAAATAGAAGCAAGCAAACTCTCGGTTATGATAGTTGATGAAGTCACTTACCATGTATCATTATTTGCCTTACCATGATATTACAACCAAACATTTGTTAATATGCAATTGTGTTCATAGGTTAAAAGTCTGAGAAGCCAATGTGTGGTGAATGTTGGGGATAGGACATGCACATGTAGGAGATGGGACTTGACGGGTATGACATGCAAACATGTGGTGGCAGCCTTATATAACATGATAGAAAATAACATGCCTGTCGGTCCATTGAAGAAGTTGGTTGATGAAGCTTACTGGTTAGACACTTGGAAG